>NW_016823359.1:264138-309246 GCF_001698545.2 Rhinopithecus bieti | reverse complement strand
AAAAAAAAAAAAAAAAAAAAAAAAAAAAGGAAGTAAATGATTTCACTTAGAGTAAAAGATGACTGATTATTCTTCTGTTAAATTCATCAAAATTTAAAATTAAGGAAGTCTTTGCATTTTTGGAGCTACTTCTTTATATGAGGAAGTGTTCCAAACAAAAATTAGTCACGGGGGTCCCTTTTTAATAAAATATCTTATTTAACGGTAGTGTTGTTGAGGAAGAATTTCATTTGGAACTACAAATTCTGTTACTCATGCTTTGTAGTAATAGATCATATCATTAAAACTTTTTGGCTCTATGTTCTCTATTCAGTTAAAATTAATAAGATAGCAAATATATAGAAACATAATCTGCCTGTTTGTAACATTTATCATATTAAAAGGTAAAAGATGCATTTGGATGGTGTAGGTTTGTGAGGATGGCGGATGATTAAAATTAATTAGGAATATACACACAGAAATAGCGTTAGAAGAAAAAATTTTAGGTATCCTTAATGATTTGTAAAATCTGGAGTGCCAGTTTTCTTATGTGCTTGTAATTTTTGTTCATTTTATGAGCCCTTATATAGCATTCTGCTCGGTCAGTTTAGTATATTTATTATTAGGCTTTATTAAGCTGAATAGCAAATGGACAAATGCTTTATTGAGGCGAACAGCATATTGCAGCCATTATGCTCCCAAGATGATTTAGACTCTGGATAGTTATTTTACGTTGGTTTATTGTTCTCACCTCCATTAGAGACTATTACTCTATCATATTGAAGAAGTAGTGGAATCATTACTGTGGTATATTCATTAACATGGGAAAAAATGAAATGCCGATTCTGAATTCCCACAATGAAATACCTTATTGAAACAGTTCCATCTCAGCATGACATTTATGGGGAATTTCATAAGAAGTAGTCCTCTCCAAATTCCCCAAATAAAGCATCTGGGGCTGATTCTCCTCAAATTTTCAGTATTAATCTTTAAAGAAAACCAGAAGAAGCAAATTTAAAATACCAACAAATGATGCCTGTTTCGCATCATTAACCATAAGTGTTCACATTGAGAAATCTATACAATGGAAACACAAAGTCCAATATCTATTTAAATATAAAAGAAAACAGAATGGAATGAAAAACACATGCAATAGGAGTTATGAAACTAGTATTGCTCTTTTGTATTTTATCCTTCTGTTTACTTATATTTTCTCCCTGTTGCACAATAACCAACTTATGGTAAATTGTAGATTTTGTATATGACTGCATTCCAGCCACCTGGCATTTCTCCCTAATATATCAGCCCAATAAGTATTTGCTGAATCACTATTTTTGAAAATAATAAATGGCGGGATAAAAACATTTATCTATAAAGCTTTGGAAAGAGAGTTTTGAATGAAAATCTACCATATGCATGTGTATGCATCTTTTTGCATTTGTGACATCTTGGTTAAGGGGTCTTAGATAGTAGCAGCTATGCTTTCAGTTCCATAGTTTCTAAGAGTTCCAGTCCTGTTTTGTGGTGGATATTGATGCTTTTATGTTCTGCTATGACTGTATACTCCCTAAGTCTAACATATGCTTTCTTGTGTACTTTTCTTATTGTCATCAGGTTAGCTCAGTTCTTTATCACTTCCAAATTGGTTTAAAGTAACAAATTAACAACTGATATCTAGCTCAAAAACACTGGTATTATACTACATTCTCTTTCCCTTGCCATTTGAAATTAATGATGCAATGACTTGTGCCTTTTCTTATTAAATTGTTTTATTTTTTATTGTCATGTTTCACATTTGGCTTGTATATGCTTTGTGGATAGATGGAATTTGTTAATAAATAGCTGTTTTCTTATTGGGTGTGTGTGTGTACATGATGTCAACAGAAGAAAGCAATTCATTTTCAATATTCTATGATTTCACTGTGGATAAACATAAATGATGATTAATGGTTCTGTGGTTTCTTCAGTGGATGATAAAGGCAGTACCATTTATAAACATTTCTCATATCATTTTATAGAGTACTTTTTGGAGATATGCATTAATAGCTGGATCAAAATTATTTCGACCACTTCGGTAATGCTTTTTCTAAACTGTGCGTTGTACATGTTCCTAAATTTTGTATAGGATACGAAAATGAATGAAAACATTTTCTATGAGGATGGGCTTTCCCTGGCATCAGTCTATTCCCAGAATCCAAAGCTTTAGTCGTTCATAAGCTTGCATTTTAAAATATTATTTTAGTTATATCTATCCTAAAAGACTTTGTATACTCACCAGAACAGGTATTTTAAATATGGAAGATATTAATATTCTCCTATTAAAAGGTATACAGAGTCTTTGAATCTAGAAAGGGATCTTATTAAACCTGTTGTTTTCCTACCTACAAGTGTATTCTGGAAAGAAAGACAGGACTCTACCAAACTGTCAAGGGCAATTCTCTTCCTTCACTATTTGGTTATAATAGCTGGTTAGAAGATTCTTTCTTAGTAAAATAGTCTCAAGATTTTAACTATCCCCAATGTTGTGCAATTAGCAAAACTGGGACAATTTTTGACAGAATGATGTTTATTACATGTGTAAACATTTAGCATTATTTATTCTATAATCAGATAGGCAATTGTATAGACACATAATAGCATGTATCATTCTGACTTACAGCAAGGATTATTTTCTAGTGATCATTGGTTAGCATCCACTTATTCCATTAGAACATGCTTTCAGATATTCTTGGATAGAGAACAGAACCACATTTTTATATCTACAAAGCCTTTATGTAGTTTCCATATGTTATTTGAAACATAGATATTCCATGTATTCCATGTTTCTCAGAGTAAGTGGTATATCTGTAAACATAGAATATGAAGCTCAAAGGCTCCCAGGAACCAACAGGTTTTAAAATGATGCATGGCACAATAGGTATTAAGGAGTCATATCTAAAATCCACTGAAAAAAATATTATTATCAAAAACGTTTAAAAGGTTGCCATAATAACTAAGTAAACAATGCCTAAGGCCAAATGGAATATAGTTTTAGGCCAGGCGCAGTGGCTCACGCCTGTAATCCCAGCACTTTTGGAGGCCTAGACGTGTGGATCACTGGAGGTCAGTAGTTCAAGATTAACGTGGCCAAGATGGTGAAACCCTGTCTCTACTAAAAATACAAAAATTAGCCAGGCATGGTGGCACATGCTTGTAATTCCAGCTACTCAGTAGGCTGAGGCTGGAGAATTGCTTGAACCCTGGAGTCAGAGTTTGCAGTGAGCTGAGACCATGCCACTGCACTCCAGCCTGCGGGACAGAGCAAGACTCCATCTCAAAAAAAAAAAAAAAAAAAAAAAAGAGAAAAAAAAAACCCCATCCAAAAAAAAAAAAAAAAAAAAATTGAATTGAATAAAGTTTTAAGGATTAATGTTAGTATTTCGCCAAGAAAAACGTGGTTTTTATGCTAGCAACTCTCCTATAAAAGAGAACATTATAAAACTATTCTATTAAGTCTTTGAGAAGCACAGACTCCAGACTCTGCAAATTCCATGAATTCAGATGTCTTTCTAAAATATTCTTATTTAACTTTCTTTCACCTGATACATATGCTGGGTAATGCATCACCATCAGCTTAGTAGCTGAAGCCAGCCAGAAATCACAATGGACAAGACAGACATAGCCCAGCACTCATAAAATTCTAAAGCTACATTATTCTCCACATCAATGAAATCTTTCTGAGACTAACCTTCAATTAATGACAGAGTGTGTCAGCTGCTCTAAACTCAAGTGCAGCAGCTTAGAGGTGTGTCTTGCATCCTTGTACATCACTCACATTTCTATCCCACACACTGCTGCTAATCAATTTCTGAAATAAAATTTTAAATCTAATTATTTCACTTCCTTTATTTGTCTCTCATTGACTCCCATTGGCCTTGGGATAAAGTGTGATCGCCATAGCTAAACACAAGTATTTTTTGAAATCTAGACTTTTCTAGCTATCCAGTTTGTTTAAATTATTGCTATCATTTTGAACAGTTTGACTTTTTTAGCCTTTAGCTGTTTCCAATAGGAGACCACTAGAAATAACCATATAAAGCAATCAGTTAAACATTTTCCTCAAAACAGAAGCATTTGTTGGAAAACATCACATACAGTGACTTAACACTGTATTTTTAGCTTATGTATAAGACACAATACGATTCGAAGAAACAAAAAGAAATTTAGACAAAGACAATTAGTATTAACTCCTTGCACTTCTGCTATATAACTATTATTTTTTACGTTTTGTTGCAGAGCCAAAAGTTATTGTGCTATATTCATTGTGGTGTCCAAAATTCTCTGAAACCAATTACATCTGCTATTGAGAAAATTTTTCATAATTACTTTGCATGTATCACCAAGATTTTTCTTTCACATAAAACTCTATTATGTTGATGTGAACATCTATTTGTGTCTGTGGAACTTGTTTTTTTGTTTTGTTTTGTTTATTCTTTGGAGAGAGAGCCATTAGAATTTTATAAATTTAATGGATTTTCCTTTTCACAAATTCCTAGATAGTTTGATCATTATTTTCAGGAAAACTTTTTAGCAATACACTTTCATATGTATAAAGGAGCGAATTTTATTCCTATGTATTTAGATAACCAGGTCATTAGTATTAGGATTAGCTTACAGTATAGAGACACAGAAACATTTAATGTGTTTCTTATTTTACATGACACATGAGAAAAATAATATTGTTTTGATAATATTAATCAAAAAAAAACCTTCTGCATGTATCTAGGCTTTGTTTTATCTCATTTATATCCACATATCTGTAAAAGAGAGTTTGGGCAAGGTTACCGAGATAGCACGTACCAGAGTCAAGTCTAATTCTGCTGATACAATTGCTGGCACACATAAACACTGTACTAAAATGGCTCTGTTATAAAAGATTTGCCAATTGTGTATCTTTACATTTATAGTATGTCTATGCATTTCATTTTTTCATCATATCAGTAATATTTCTGATTTTACTAAAAGAAGGGATATGTACACAGTAGCCATTTAGTACATTTTTAGGTTGGTGCAAAAGTCATTGTAGGCCATTTTAATAAAATATAAATAAAATTATTATTTAAAAAAATTTCAGTTTACATTTTCTTCCATTGTTAGAGCTTATGTTAGATAAAAATTATGCAGTGAATTTCTATTATATTTCATGTTATTGGGATGAAGCACAATTAAACTTCCAGAATAGAGAAAAATTAATAAAAGTATTATCAAATTTTGTTCAAATATACAGAAAGTGTGAAAAGTATTTAAAAATCACTTTTGTAGTAGTAGAGCAATGAGAGCGTTCATGTGGAATCATTATAATGTGTTTCTAGTCAAGCAAAACCAGAATTCTCCCCATGAGAGAGTGTCTAGATCAAAGAAATTGCTTCTTACTTCACTTTCTTAACCACAAAATTATTTAGAATCCATTTCAAGCTCCCCATGTTCACATAACCTTCCCAGTAGGTTTATTTTACCTCTGAGCATCTGGTTATTGGTCATTGAGAAGAAAATATTTCCTAGAATCTAGGGCTAGTCGCTATGGGGGAATACTCATCATATACAATAGCAACATAAATTCCCTGTTACACAATGAAGAAATAAAGTAGAGGATCTCTTGTATAAACAGGTAGAATGAAATAATTTTACGTGGCTAAGAGGATCACAGGCAGAGATGCTGATAATTGTACGTTGCCATAGAAACAATTAGCAGGATTGACACAATTATACTTTGCAGGCATAAGAGTATAATGTTGGAAGTTTTATAGAAATTAAGGGAACTATCTGAAATGTAGGCAAGATTGAATGAGATCAGGGTACATAAGCATCAGGGAGGCTGAATGAACAATCACAGCAGCTTAATGTACCATTTAAAAGGGATATTGATTGCTTAGAATTATAAAAATATAATGTAATATAGACACAACATTACGAAGTACTCTAATATATTTAGAGTTATTTCTCAATTAAAATTCAAAGTAATAGTGTAAAGTGGTCATTTTCTGATCTGAGAACCTCCTGGTAGGTGAGTTGTGGAGAGGAAGGAACATCAGAACATATTCCTATACTTCTCTAGTGAGGTCGGAAAGATTTCAGATAGTATTCAACTCCATGACATATGCAACTATACCCAGACATGCAAACTTTTGATGCAACTATGAGCCATCATTATGGCTAAATAAGCTATAGAGGCTTTAAAGTAAATATACATGAGCTGAATTTTTCTTTCCTCAAGACAGAAAAAAAATGTACTATTCCTTTAGCAAAAATTATTCTGCACTGATTATTATTTTCAAATAAGTAAAGTTGCCATGTAAGCACCATGCCCTTTAAATTAATATTGAATATTTTGAAAATGATCCTTTACAAAGTGAATTGCACATTTTTATTTATTTAAAAAAAACTGATATCCTAATTTCAGAATGACTGGCACACAATTTCAATTCATGTACATGCTCTCCTTTACCTTTTATTCCTTCTTTCTGGATATGAGAAATCACAGCTTCTGACCCTCCTTCTATTATACTTGAAGATTTCATTTTACCTGGAAT
This sequence comes from Rhinopithecus bieti, assembly GCF_001698545.2. Classification (NCBI taxonomy): domain Eukaryota; kingdom Metazoa; phylum Chordata; class Mammalia; order Primates; family Cercopithecidae; genus Rhinopithecus; species Rhinopithecus bieti. The sequence continues at coordinate 302,698 of NW_016823359.1, read as the reverse complement.
CTGAAAACAAAATAAAACAAAATAACAGACAGTCAAACTTCTTAGATCTTGTATAAATTGAGCAGTGAAGAAGGTCTGAGTTGAAGATTTAGCAGGAACTTGCTTTTGCAAACAGAACTTCATGTATCTGACTAGAAGTAAGAGTGGAAAATCACACTAAAGCTGGCTAACAGAAATTCAAGAACTACATGGAAAGAGAAGTTTTTATTTCTTCGTATTCTTCCAGAGATATTTTACAGATCCTTTTTTCAGGTCTTTCAGATTCCCAACCATGTGTACTTTATGCTAAATTAAATTATGGAAATTTTTTTTTTTAGAATTCTTATAGAATATATGACTAAAATGAAGATAATAATTTGATATTTAAACAGTGTTATGTGAAAATGGAAAATGAATGTTATTAATACTTATGCTAAGACAGTAGACCATGAATGAGACTGTGGCTAACAGGAAGGGACATATATTCACCCCACCTAAATATGTGAACATTTGTTAAATCCTCCAGATATCTTTTTCCAGTGAAATTAAAAAAATATACTTAATATTACATTTTAAATATAAATTATATATATATATTTTTTTACATTCAGCACTGCTATTGTTATATTCCCCTAAAATTGGACAGAGGGAAGCAAATAGTTTAAAATTACATTTCTCCCTTATTTTCTACCTTATATTTATATAAGAAAGTCATAATCTTCTTTGTCCTTAGTTCAAAATTACTTTAGTCTTCTTTTCAACAAATAAAGCAATATTGGGAGTGGGAAACGATGATATAATAATTTTCCTCTGTTAAAAAAAAATTCTTTGGAGACTCTGTTGTTCACTTTACATGCTTCAAAATACTTCCCAAGGCGTCTTTGAAGGTTTAAAAAAAGAATTTGTGAATTTTTTATGGAATGCCACTTAGTAGGTGCCAAAACATATTTCACAGGTGGTAGCTAATTTTCATTTTAATGAAGCTAATCTTTTCAGACTAGGATAACATAAGGTTTTACCATCTGTGTGTATCCTATTTAGTTTATCCAGGTTGGAGAAATCTAAAAGAAGGTCTGTGAAACAGAAAGCTAGATGTTGTTCAACACCAGCCTTAACTACCTGAAAGCACTACTATTTTAAAACTTAAAAAAAAAAAAAAATAGGGAATACAAATTTTAATATATTAGCCTATAATTTTATCTAAATTATATATTTGTATTCAGATTGAATGATCTTTTACAGCATTACTTAGAAAGGTTTTACATGTGAGACATCTCAAAATCTAGCTGAGAATTTTCTGAGGAGGCACGGTACGAACGTGTTTCAAAAGCCAGAGAATTACAGACATGTTGCACTTCTTCACCTTTTTCTCTCTTGTAGATCATCACTAATTATTTCCCTGCATAATCTTTGTTTCCAGCTTTGCTTCTAGCACATATTTGAATTTTCCTATTGACTTTTTTCCCACTGATTGCAAGTACCTTTTCCTTTATGGTCATATATAAATTTAGTACATATTTACATATTTTATGTAAAAGGATTGTGCCATATGTTTGGTTTTTTTTTTTATTTTGGAAATAAAAAATTCTCATTGCTTTTAAAAGTGACTTCTTAAATCTTAGCTGCATAAGTAATAAATACAACTGTAAACATTCACTACGTACTAAAATTTAAAAAGCATTCAGAATATCATGAGCTCAATGAGAATCAAAAACCAAACTAAAAAAGATATATACTTTATTGCTCAAAACAAAATGAGATATATAGAAGAAGATAAGGAAGACAAGAAGGGAGAAGGAGAGAAGAGGTTATAGGTAAAAAATGAAGAGAGGAGGAGGAAGGCATCCCACCTGTGCATAAATGTTGTAGTTGTTGTTTTAAGTATCATTATAAGGTAGCACAAGGGGAATAATGTGATTGGAAATCAGTAATTAGCATTAGTAAATGGGTTCCAAGTTAGTTCACAATTGGATTAAAAAATATAGTGAATTTCAGAAACTTATTTAGAAAAAATCTAAAATTTATTAGAAATAATGAAGAACTTTGTGCAATAAGAGCATATATGTGCCAAGTATGTTCCAGTAAAGGGCAATTAAGAGTATATCTATCAGCTGGGAGCAGTGGCTCACGCCTGTAATCCCAGCACTTTGGGAGGCTGAGGCAGGCGGATCACGAGGTCAGGAGATCGAGACCATCCTGGCTAACACAGTGAAACCCTGTCTCTACTAAAAATACAAAAATAAGTTTAGCCGGGCGAGGTGGCGGCCGCCTGTAGTCCCAGCTATTCAGGAGGCTGAGGCAGGAGAATGGCGTAAACCCGAGAGGCGGAGCTTGCAGTGAGCTGAGATCTTGCCACTGCACTCCAGCGGGGCAACAGGGGAGACCCCGCCTAAAAAAAAAAAAAAAAAAAAAATTGCTTTTAAAATAATTCCTTGATTATTTTAAAGTTTTGCTCAATTGGATTCAATTGACTTAAAAAATTAACTTTCTTAATGAATGGACTAGGAATAAATAAATAAAACATGACAACAATTAAAAACTGTTTAAACTGTGAGTCTATCAGGCACAAACTTAAAACATCTCTGAGAGTATTGTATACATTTATAGGGAAGCATAATCCCATTGACATTCAATTCTGTAAATGCACAAACACATACTCCTTCAGAATGTTCTCAAATATAAAAATTAATATATTATATTATTTACCTTGCATACATAATCATTCATATATAGCATAGGTAGTATGATTCAAGGAAATTCGCATTTATGAATATGCCAAATCATGTAGGAAGTGACACAAGAACTCATTTAGGTAAAAAAAAAATACAAGTTAGAAGAACTGTGACCATAACATTGTCCAATTTTGTGACCTGATTAAAAAGAAAATTGTTTCTTAAAATCAAATCTAGGGGCAATCTTAATGTAAGTATTTAATATTTGTCTAACTTTTATACAGATGCATAATTTGAGGAAATAAGATACATTGTAGATATGTATACTACCTGTTTTCTTTACATTTTCCCTTTTTTCTTGTTTTAATTTGATGAAGTTGTCATTGATCACATTTCACAGCTTTATATTTATTGTTTGTTCCTTTCCTTATATTAATAATCAAACATGTATCTCCTCTAATATTTGAAAGAAAAAGAGAAAGTATATCCTGCCCCACCAAAAGTTTGATTCTCCAGCAGTTTATATTTGATCTTTGGCAAGATTTCTTTAGAATGTTGTTTATTTCCTTATTCTGCTGCCCATTTCTCTCCATTTATCCAAGTGCTTTTAGCATTTTTCCTAAGATTTATTCAAACAATGTTAATATTTTCCTTCAAGATTATTAATAGTGTTTACTTTATAGACGGCTCTTCTATTTAAGAATTATTATTCAGCAGAATAAAATCCAATGGGAAGAAGCTCATCATATTGAGCATTTTAAATAAATAGTATAGGTAGGTGTTACAGTATGAATTATTTATTTATTATTTATTTATTTATTTATTTATTTATTTTGAGACAGTCTTGCTCTGTAGCCCAGGCTGGAGTGCAATGACGCGATCTTGGCTCTCTGTCTTCCGGGTTCATGCGATTCTCCTGCCTCAGCCTCCCAAGTAGCTGGAATTACAGGCATGCACCACCATGCCCAGTTAATTGTTATATTTTTGGTAGAGACAGGGTTTCACCATGTTGACCAGGTTGGTCTCGAACTCCTGAACTCAGGTGATTTGCCCAACTCAGCCTCCCAAAACGCTGGGATTACAGGCGTGAGCCATCGCGCCTGGCCTATGAATGTTTTTATTAAGTCCAAATTTCTTTCTTATTCCTGACAAATAATTGATATTTTAAATTCAGGATTGTAGGATTGCAGTCCTGTTCTTTCACTAATGTTTTTCCCATGCAACTTCTTATTATTGTGGTTGAAAAGTTGACAAACAATTCATTCTCTGTCATTTTTTGGTCTTAATTCATCGGTCTTGAAGTGTGCAAGCTTTTCTCTTGGTAAGTTTCAGGCATTTTACTAGGATTTGCAGAAATCCTAGTAAAATGTCTGTGTTTCTTTTTTTTTAAAAAAACATCTTTTATCCAGTAACTTAGTGACCCCTACCTAGCTGTAGTTTCCAATATCAGCATTGTTTTCACATTTTTTAAATTTTTTTCTTTCGTAATTTCTATTTTTGTGCTTCGTTTTGAGATATTTCCTCCACTTGATCTCCCAGTGCAATCGTTAAGATGTCAGTGATACTTCTGTTCTCAGTCTATCTACAAAAGTTAACTTTTAAAAAAAAAACAACATATTTTTATACACATTCCTTTGGGGACTACATTTTTAAAGTATCTTCTCTTTAGGTGGACTTAAGTGAAAGTTCTCTGAATTCCCCTGTTTTTTATTCAGGCTGGCATCTGAGTTCTCTAGCAAGTCTGTTTCATTTAAAATAAATGAATATTGTGTTTTACTTATTATTCCAATCTTTCGCTGCCATTATTTTGCCTCACCATACACCAGTCCAATTGTTGGAATGCTTTATGTTACTAAGCCCTGAAATTGGTGGGCTGTCTCTGGCTTTAAAAGAATACCAGGTGGTATGAAATCTGTCTGCCAGAAGCCAAGGAGGAATCCTGTCTGATACCTGATTTTCTCAGTTATAAAGCTAGGGCATATGTAGCCTCAGGAATATGGGTGGAACAATGGTCTAGAAGCTCTTCTGGGGCCATAAAAACCATGAGGTCTTTTGGGTGAAGGTTTCTTTTTTTTTTTTTTTGAGGCGGAGTCTCGCTCTGTCGCCCGGACTGGAGTGCAGTGGCCGGATCTCAGCTCACTGCAAGCTCCGCCTCCCGGGTTTACGCCATTCTCCTGCCTCAGCCTCCCGAGTAGCTGGGACTACAGGCGCCCGCCACCTCGCCCGGCTAGTTTTGTATTTTAGTAGAGACGGGGTTTCACTGTGTTAGCCAGGATGGTCTCGATCTCCTGACCTCGTGATCCGCCCGTCTCGGCCTCCCAAAGTGCTGGGATTACAGGCTTGAGCCACCGCGCCCGGCCGAAGGTTTCTTAAGTGAGTATCGCATTTAATTAATCAGAGGCTCCCAGTACTGTTTAGGTTACCAGAGCTCCCTTTATTTTCTAAGATTCGTTCATGTTCTGTTCTCTGTCGCTTATCTTTAGAGCTCTGGTTCTCATTCTTTCATTATGGCCCAGAGTTACATACTATTTTTCTGAATACGAATAGAAACTTCAGGCTTATTTCAGATGCTCTGCCAACCCCTGAAGATTCTTCTCTCAGAAGGAGTGTTGGTTAATTGAATTTGATTAGGAGGGAAGGACAACAGGAATGCATTTGGGAATTCTCAAAGATTTGCTTTCAGAAGTATACTTTAATTGACAGTAATTACTGTCAGTTGCAATAATTGATTGATACAGGAGTAGCCAACTATTGTGTGGCAAGGAATAAAGTGAATGGTGGCCAGATCATCTGTGAAGGGGCAGGTTATGCCAATGGGCTCATTTTACCAGCAATTCAATTCCACATTTGTTGAACACTTAAAGTATGTTCTAGGCACTGTGTCAAGCTAGTCCATGAAATGACATTATGAACAAGGTAAGGATAGTGCTTTCAGCGTGCCCACAAAACAGGGTTGGCGCAGGAGGCATGAGGGGAGTGGAGAGCATGTCATCTAATGGGGAGTTTCAGCTGCGTAGTCTTCTCCAAGAGAAATGCTTACAAGGTAAAACACAGTGCCACAGCACCATCTCATTCTGCCTTCTTCCTCTAACGACAAAGGCCTTTAAGCCCTTTACTAAACTCTCTCAAGCAGGTATCACTTCAAGCATCAGTGAACAAATCATATCAGCAACCTCCAGCCTTACCCTGTACGACCTGGTTGCTTAGCACTGCCAGCAAGTTCTTACTAGGTCGGAGTCTACTAATTAGTCACAATGGAACTGTTATGGATCTATACTGTCAGTAGTATTTAAAGTTTCTTCTTCCTGCACTTTTAAAATTACATTCCAAGCAAGAAATGATTGCTTACATATATTTAAGATTGTGATGAATATGACAATAAAACAAAATCATCAGATGAATATATGCAACAGTTTGATGATTTTGTTTTGGATATAGGTATAGAATATTTTCATGGATTAAATTTTAAACTTATTGTCTTTCTTGAATCATAGTAATATAATATTTTATCTCCTTTTATGACTTCAAAGTAGAGTAGCTTAACATATATATATATATATATATATATGTTTATTAAAAACTTGCTTTGGAAATTGACTGTTGTCAAGTTATGAATTAAGTATTCAGCATTCCTTTTTTTTAAAAAAAAAAAAAGACTAAAAACCAAATTATGATAGTTACTGCAAAGTGGGAAAGTATTTAATTTATTTAACCATATATTTCTATTGCAGTTTTCAAAATTTCATTTCTATTTTATATATTCAATTAATGTTAGAAAGAAAACATAATCTGCTTACATAAAATTACATGTTAACTAAAAGCTATATTAAAATGTATAATTCATTAAAGGTAATATCAATTATTTTACAATTATTAGGGGCCAAATGCAAATTTTCTTGAGAACTGCAGATGATTTCAATTCTACACATAAAATGTAAAATGAGTAAAGATTTTAAGAGTTTATTTTAATGTTTCAAGGTAGCTTGATTAAATATAGCATAAATAAATGCAACTACATGATACATTAGAAAGAAACGTTCTGAGTAAGAAGTCTGGTCTGGAACATCAAGGATACAGTTATTATATAAGTGTTTTTAAAGTAGAATTACATTTTGATACAAAGATATATTGTTATCCACCCAGACTTCTTGGAAATATATTACAGCAGAAATAATAGTATAATTTTGCAAATAAAAGCAATGAACTAAAGCCATATGATTTTTTTTTTTTTTTTTTTTTTTTACTTCCTATCCAGGCTAGAGTGCAGTGCAGCAATCTCGGCTCACTGCAACGTCTGCCTCCCAGGTTCAAGCAAATCTCCTGCCCCAGCCTCCTGAATAGCTGAGATTATAGGTGCCTACCAATACGCCCAGCTGAGTTTTGTATTTTTAGTAGAGATGGGGTTTCAACTTGTTAGCTAGGCTGGTCTCAAACTGCTGACTCCATGATCAGCCCACCTCGGCCTCCCAAAGTGCTGGGATTATAGGCGTGCCATATGATTTTTAAAAGCAAAGATAAAAAATTAAGGCTTCTCATTGCAGGTGGTTTTAAAATGAGTTCCTTGAAATGTGGGTACCTAGATCACAGTTTTATCTAAACACTTTATTTTCTAGAAATCCAGAAAGCCTGTACTAATTACGTACATGCTATATAGCATGTGACAACGTGACAATAAAAAGATAATATCTTCCATTCTCATTATAGTTAGCAAACACTAAATTTTAAAAACAATATTTCTGCTTGAATTTCAGAGATTGTAATTTTAAATAAGTATAATTCCTCCTTTCTGTTTTCTGATTTTTCTGTAAAATTAGTTTACTAAGCTCATTTTAAAATTAAGTTATGAAGATACAGCATATTGGCATTGGAAATGACCCCATCTCAAAGAGACATACAACCAAATCATCCAATCCAATTTAGTTTACAACTATGTTTCTATCCAAATCCCTTGGTGTCATTTCCATTTTTTATGAGGTTTCCTAAAAAGGTGTCCCAATCTTATCTGAAGTATCTGATTATTGTGATAATCTGATAATGTATCACAGAATTGTTTTCCAAGATCGTTATACCTGTGCTTCTCAATCCAATGCATCATTCAGTTGTTTGATTAAAAAGGCCAGTGCTGCCTGAAATGCTGTCTGATACTGAGTCCCAGAGCAGCATGATTTCCTTCCCACTGAACATACGTAACACTGTATAATTTTACTTTTCTTATAACACTTATAATTATGACTTAATGCCAGGAATTATTTTTCCTACATTATGAAAGTAGAGTAAATCTGAAGGAAAGTTGTTACTTAATAAAGTGCCCAGGGATCTCTAACAGATCTATTATAGAATAATCATGAATATTTATTGAGCTTAATGAGGTAGAAGTATACAGTGGAAGAACTGTAGGAGCTCAAGAAGAGTAAACCACTCTCCCTGATCTCAAAGTAATAACAGTTAGCTTGAAGATATAAGAAATAAAAGTATGAAAATAGCAATACAAATTCATATATCATTTCAAGACCAAAAATATGTAGTACATTGTCAGCTACATAAAACAGACCATAATTGCTGGATGACTTCATAAAAAGGAAAAATCACATCAGGGTGCTGATATTGAGAAAGGATTTTTGTAGAAATTGGAAAAGTAATTTTGATGAATGAGTAAAATTTCCATACCCAGAAGAGAGGAGGAAAGGATCTTCTTTGTGTATGGAACAATGTAAGCAAAGTAATAGAGGTGTGATTCTAAGAGAAATCACATGAGATGAGATTCTAAGAGAAAAGACATCAGAATGGGAGAAGAACCCAAATTCCTAGAGGCCTCTGTATGATAGGGTGTATTACATGTCAGGACTGTGTGCTACCTAAGCAAGTTGGAAAATAGGATTCAGGGTGGTGGTGATAAGGAGACAGCCTGTAGAGAAAATGACCAAATCTACAGACTCTTTGCAGGAATATGTTGAGATTGGCTCCAGAAGAGAATGAACCAATTGTATTTGGAGTTCCTATACCTAATAAACAACCTAATTCTCTCATGCCAAAGGAAGTTAATAGGAAATCTTTTTCTTTCATATGTTTTGGTGCAGTTGTTGAGATAATTTTTATCACTAATAGGGTTCAGCCTCTCAAAAGCACAACTCTTCTGGATGTGCTTAGGAATAGATCATGAATATTTGGCAGGCAGTTTGATAAAACTCTTATGAAAAACAGATAGGTTCTTAAAATAATCATACTGGCTGGCATCCAAGATTTCATTAAAATCCTACCTTTTCTATCTTTCTTTTAAACTGAAATGTATTTTGTCATCAAAGTAGAGAAAACATTTCACTTCGGGATATCAAGACTTTAGGTGTATCTACATGAGCCAATAATATTCAGAATTTTTTTCCAATGTAAATATTTATACTTGAAAATAAAATTATACTTATTTTATACCAGAACACAAGTAAAAGTAATAATAATAGGTCCAAGTATTGCAAGACATATTTCATTAATTAAACCATTGAATCATTAAAAAGAGAAAATATAACGTAAGATGGTGTGAAGATGGCATCAAGTAGCAGAGTTAATCTACAAAACTTGAGAGCTTTTACACTACATAAACCATAGTGGGTTTTTGAATAGCCTCATAAAATGCAGTGTCATTGCCATTCTGCTCACAACATGTGGATTCTCTCTTCTGCAAATAAAATAGGACTCTTGGAGCAATCATAATGTAAGCCCACTGAATTTTCTCATTTATTTTCTGTACTTATAAAGAATGCTGTCCATAACTTTTTAGTTTTAAAGTCCTGGATTAAATGGCAACTTTCTACTGCTGAGAAAAAGGCAAAATCTTCTGAAGAAGTCAGAGTCATATCAAGTGCCCCTAAATTATAATATAGACCTTTCCCTACTTTTCTTCTTTCTTTCTTCTTCCTTTCTTTTTACCAGTTAACATATATAAAACACCTCTTCTTATTCTTAAGCATGCACAGCATACTGATAAAATTTTGCACAGTCAATGGTCATGATGCCCACGGGTTAGTGTTGTAATAGATTATTGAATTTAATGCCACATGTGCCCTTTGTTAGAGTCTGGAAAACAGTATGTTAGGCGAGTGGAGGAGAGGGAGTTGTGAGGTGACAAAGAAAACTTATAAGAAAGACATTGCTTAAATCTGTTATTTCAGATGTTAATCAGGGAAGACAGTAGGAAGAAAGTGGAAGACCCAGAGGACAGGAGTACTTGGTAGGCATTCTAAATTTTTGATGAATTTATCTTTTAGTGCAGTGTATATCTTTAATCCTCAGCAGGGCTTTATATTGATATATACTTCTGAATAAGTATTGCTCACAAAAGAAGAGTGTCAATAAGTTAAATATTCTACCATCATTTCCTGAAATCTCTTTTTATATTTGAGGTAAAGAATTGTAGAAGCTGGCATTTATTATATTGAGCAATGAAGATACTTCAATCAACATTAAATGAATGTCGGTATAATTTAAGAATGGCAATTCTGCATTTGCATATTGACTAAGCACATGAAAATGTATACACTGAAATCATGGACTATTTTAAAATTAAGGAGACATTTTGTAGCTTTATCTTGTGATAATTTGGGCAATTTAGTGTAGTAGTAACTGGATTCTAGAAGTACGTGTGGCCAAGATTCAAGGAATACAAAATATAGCATGCAGTGTAAAAAAGGAAAATCAATTGTAAGCAACCAGCTTGATGCCAGAACGTGGTGGTGGGATTCTAAATGATTCTGTGATAAATGAGTTGAGCTCCTTTCTAGGAAATTGGAGAGGAGAACAACATTAGCTTTCTGGACAGAACTCTAAGTGACTCTGTGACACAATATCTGTGTGGTCATTCAAAGTGTCATGGATGGATAAAACAGATTGTCTTCAGTACAATTTCAAGCTAATATGAAAGAGGGAAGTTGTTTTTAGAAAATAAATGTATAAAAACATTTTATTTGCATGAGCAAAATAACCAGAAGAAATACTGATGGCCAGTTGATTATACTGGGAAAAGTTTGTCATGACTATGAGGAATACTGAATCTTGTTGAATGTTTGAGCACATGACAGCTTGAAAATTGTCTTTTTAAAAATTAGATTAAGAGAAAATGATTTTCTGGCATGGATTCTCACCACATCCCTTACCTGTATAATAATACATTTCTATCCTTTTCTTCTTGCTTTGCTGAAGGGAGTTATTAGGAATTGGAGAATATAGAGCATTCAGGTATTCCCAAATAATATACATTCGCCTCTTTGGAGACAATGGGTTGATATGGTATGTGTCTTCCTATTTCTACTCTGGATATAACAGAAACAAAAAAGTGGCAATTGGCATCATCAGTTTCTGAAAAAAGTCTTTCATTTTTTCTAATATGTCTTTTACTTCTCTTCTTCATCTTGTTCTCTATTTCTCTGTCAACCTCCTGTGCTTCCACTGCTAAATGGATTATTTCCTCTAATACTTTAGCATCCCTGCCTCCTGCTCAGGCTATGTCACTTTCCCTCCCTAATTTCACTGCAAACCTCTTTGAAAAAACAGTCTACTTTCACTATCTCTATTCTTCACTGTCAATTCATGTGTTAATTTATTATAATCTGGCTTCTTTCTATCCCTAGCATTTTGATGATTCTGTTCTGTCAGAATATTGTGAAGTTAACATTTTTGATAGCTTTATATGCAGTTTCACTTCAGTCTTCTTTGAAGAGTGTCATATATTTTCTACAGGGATCTTTCTCTGAAACTACAGAGCATATCCCAGCTCCTTCTAAGATGATACACCACCTGGATGTCCTGAAAAAAACTCAAACTCAAGACATTGAAAATTATGTTATTTCCCACTGCCTACTCCACTGATATTAATGTGCTTTCTCATGTGTAAGTGTGTGTGTGTGTGTGTGTGTGTGTGTGTGTGAAGGGCATCACTTTTTACTTGGTGCTCAATATAAAACTTTGGAATCCTCTCCCTTTCACTATTCCTCATAACCTCGCAGTTAATTTTGAGTCCAGTTTTTTTAATTGAATAAAATTAAAAAAATAAAAAATCAGTGCAAGAGCTACTTCTGTAAAACTCTCAATATTGTCCGTATTTTTATCTATCTTAGAAGTGATTACTTAATATCTTTTTTTCACTTTTTCCTTCTTTTCCTCTTTTACATGATGCAATAGCTTTATAACAGTGCTTCTTGCCTCATTTACTTCCTGCTAAACAATGTATAACACTTTTGGAATGTAATTCCCAGGTTTCCAACTTCATCTCAAGTCATTCTCAAGGTATTCTAGTATGTGCTATATTCACACAGCATTAGTGCCATGTTTGCAGCAAGCCCTTTCATATGGTCCATGCTTTGGGTTGTGTAGCCTCTATTATGTAGAATACCCTTCCCTGGCTTTGCTGCATTGTAAATTCCTTCACAGCACAGTACAAAAATCCACTTCTTTCATAAGTTATTTCTGTCTTAAGCAGAAATATTCTATTTTATTTATTTTAGTAGCACTTTTTGCAGCATCATGTTTTACTGGAAGGTCCTTATGTTTCTGAAACTCAAAATAGACTGTTTTTCCTATGAACAGTATTTATATCTTATTCTCTTTGTAAACACAGTTTTTGAACAAGTCTGGTACATAGTAGGAATTCAGCACAGCTATTGTGTACAGTACTTTGATTATAGCACTTACTGTGTTCCATTTATTGAATCAATAAACACATGTTAATTGAAAACCTTCTACATACCACTCACAGTTCTAGTTCTCAGGGTATGGCTGTAAATACTTGAAGTTTCTGATAGGACATATTCTAGAATGGGATAAGGGAACAAGTGAATAATCTAATTCCACACAGTCATAAGTACTATGAAGAAATCAAGGAATGGTGTATTTTGAACACTGACAGATCTAAGCGTTATTTTAGCAAGGGAGGTCATGGAGGCCCTTACTGAGGATGTGGCATTCAGTTGAGACCTGTACAATATAAAGAAACAAAGATCTAGGAGAAGACTGAGAAAGATCAAGCACAAAAGCCTGGAGGGAGACATCAGTAGACCATGTTGTAGGAACAGCAAGAAGACTTGGTGTTTGGAGAAGACAAAAGAAAAGTTGCAGAAGATGGTGCGAGAGGTTGGATATTGTAAGTCTGAGTAAGGAGGTTGGATTTCATTCTAAGCAAAATGGGAGAACTTTGGAAGATTTTGAGCAGGGAATGGTAGACAATACTTTTTTAAAGGATGCCTGAGAGAGGAAAGAGTTTAAGTGGAGAGAACAGTTAAGAGGCTAATAAAATCCCCAGTTGAAATAACTGTGATTTGTACCATGGTAGTAGCTCTAGAGGTGATGAGCAGTAGTTAGATCCAGGATTCATTTTGAAGATGTATTACATAAAAATAATTCAGGAGGCTTAGACGGGAGGCATACTTGAGCCCAAGAGTTTGAGGTTATAGTGAACTATGATTGCACCAATGCACTATAGCCTGGGTGACAAAGTGGGACCCTGTCTGTTAAAAAACAAACAAACAAATCAAAAAAGAAAGAAAGAACTGATAGATTGGATTTGGAGTTGAATATAAAAGAGGAGTCAAGAATAATTACTACGTTTATAACGTGAGCAATAATATAAATGGTGATGCTATTAAAAATGGACAGAACTTCAGAAAAAAACATAACCATTAGTTTACTTGTTTGTATCTCCAATAGAACATGAACTCAGTGAAGGCAGGGATCTTGGCTTATTCTTCTTTGTATCTCTAATACTGTGCTTAGCAGAAGTAGGTACTTAATAAAAAGTGATCATCCCTGGATCTTAATCAGCAAAAAACTATTGGCACTATTTTCAATTTTAAAAAAATTCTATTTCCTTCAGTCACTCAACTGATGTTATTGAGTACCTACTAAATGCACTGAGGTAAAAAGGATATATTAATGAATAAAACAGACATAAATGCTTGCTCTCACGGAAACTATGAGTTTATAATCTAGTGAGATGATTTCTATGATATAAAACTAAATGAAATATAGAGTGTATTAGATTGTGACAAGTGCTTCAGAAAAGTTAAGTAGAAAAAGGCCATTGAGGTAGAGTGGTGGCATTGCAAATTAATAGAGTGGTTGAAAAGAGCATTTCTTTGGTTAATACCTGAATGGAATGAGACTTTGAGATAGTTAAGTATTTGAGTAAAGAACATTGTGGCTCAAGGAAACAGCATGCACAGAAGCTCTGAGGTAGCAGCATGCTCCATGTATCGTAGGATTACCAAAAGCCCAGTGTTGCCAGATCATACTGGAAAAGTTAGAGCAGAAAAAGAGGCGTTCCAAGGGATAAGGAAAGGCCAAATTATGTAGAGCTATGTTGGCTACTGTGAAGATTTTGACTTTTACTCTGAGAAAAACGAGAAGACAACTAGAGGTGTTCCACAGGCTAATGTCATATTCTGACATATACTTTCACAGGATTCCTCTGGATGCTGTGTTAATAACAGACTATATTGGGTTGGAAGGGTTGAGGGGACAGAAATAAGCAAAACAACAGCTACAATAATCTGAGAGGGTGGAGGCCCAGTCCAAGGTGGTAATAGTGAATGATGGTAACTATGGTTTAACTGTGGATATATCTTGAAGTCAGAATCTATAGAATTTTCTGATAGGTTGAGTTGGGGCAAGAGAGAAATAAAAGCATATAGGGTTTTGAACCTGAACCACTACAGTGGATTTGTCATTTACTGAGATGGAGAAATCAATGAGGAAGACGAGGAGCTCATATTTGAATGAGAACCTGTTGAATTTGAGGTATCCATTGGACATCTAATCGTAGACAGCACAGAGGCGTTTACCACATAACTCTGACATACACATTGCAGGCTGAGAAGTATCCAGGCTAGAGGTATGAATTTAGGAGTAAGCAAATTTTTGCTATTTTTTAAGTTGAAAGACTGGGTATAGTCATCAAGGGTTTGATAGAAACAAACTCTAGGGAAGTTCAAAGTTAAGAAATAGTGAGTTGTGAGGAAAGGAGAGGGGAAGATGGAGAGAGGGTGAGTACAAAGTTACAATTAGATAGGGAGAATACATTCTAGTGTTCTATTGCACAGTAGGGTGACTATAGTTAACAGTAAGTCATTGTATGTTACAAAATAACTAGGAAAGAGGCTTTTGGATATCCAAACTACAAATAAATGATAAATTCATGAGGTAATGGATACCCAGATTACCCTGATTTGATCACTGGAAAACATATATATGTATTAAAACATCAAGCCTTATCCCATAAATATGTACAATTACAATGTGTCAATTAAAAAAAAAAATCAAAACAGTGTCAGTAAGAAGAATAAGGCAAAGAGTGCACTTTCTAAAACAAAAACCAGGAGTGTGGTGTCTTAGAAGTCAAGTAAATAACATATTTAAATAAGGATAAAGTGAGTAAATATATAGAATACTGAGAGTTCGACCTACCACAAGATTTATTATCTGTTTTAGTCCTTTCTGTATTGCTATAAACACGTACCTGAGGCTGCGTTATTTACAAAGAAAAAAGGTTTAATTTGGCTCGTTGTTTTGTAAGCTATACAGGAAGCATAATGCTGACATATCCTTAGCCTCTAGGCAGGCCTTAGGGAGCTTACAATCATGGCAGAAGGTGAAGAGGGAGCCAACTCATCACGTGGCAAGAGCAGGAGCAAGAGAGAAGTGGAGGAGATTCTAAGCCCACTTTAACAACTAGATCACACATAAACTACCGGAGTGAGAACCCACTTATCGCCAAGGGGACGGCACTAATCCATTCATGAAGAATCTGCCCCCATGATTCAAATACCTCCCACCGGTTCCACCACCAACATTGGGAATCACATTTTAACATGAGATTTGGAGGAGACAAACATCCAAACCATATTATTATCCAATCTGGTACACTTCGGGAAATGAAAGGGGGCACTATTAATTACATTTAAACTGTAAACACAAACTGGTACTCTTTCAGTAAACCTGGAATATGTAGTCACCAAGTGACATTTCAAGTATGATGAAGACTGATAAATAAGCTTGCATTCAGCAATGTAGAGATCTTGATTACTTTGAGAATTAAAGTTTTGTTAAAATATTAGGATTAAAAGTCTGGTTGAGTCAGTTCAAGAGAGGAAGGAAATTGGAGATAGTAGGAACAAGCAAATCAATGAAAATTTTGCTATAAAAATAAAATGGAGCTGAAGGAGGTTATGGGGAAATGATGTTTGGTTTTTAATTGAAATACAATATACATAATGTACAATTTTCTAGTTTTATGATTTTAACTGTGTGTGTTAGAGTGACATTAATTACATTTTTGTGTAGCAATCACTACCATCCCTCTCTAGAGACTTTTTATTTTCATGAACTGAAACTCTGTGCCCATTATATATAATACCCCAGTCTCCCATCCCCTCTACTTCTGACATTCACCATTCTACATCCCATGTCCATGAATTTATCCAAGACAATGAACATTCTACTTTTTTTTTTTCCTTATTTAAGGTACCGTAGGTACTTTACTCACTGTAGATACCTCGCATAAGTGGAATCATGTAGTATTTGTCCTTTGTAATTGACTTATTTCACTTAGCATAGTACCTTCAAGGTTCATTTATGCTGTAGCATGTGTCAGAATACTCTTGCTTCTAAGGCTGAATAATACTTCATTGTATGTATTACAACATATTTTACTTACCATCTATCTGTCTATAGACATCTGTGTGGCTTTCACCTTTTGGCCATTATGAATAATGCTGCTCTAAACATGGTCGTATAAATATTCATTCATATGAGTTCATTCAAGTCTCTACTTTTAATTCTTTTGGGTATATATGATTATTTTAAGACAAAATAAATTCTAAAACATTAGTAAGCTTTCTCTATGTCTGTCAGCCAGTACAGAATCTGGAAAAGAGATGAATTATTTGTCACTATATCCAACAAATAGCTCCCAGATATCATTTAAGAAGGAAAAAAATACAAACTTAAATGGCAGTGAGCCTTAATAAATGCTTTAATTAAATTAATACTTTGGGGTCCTAGGTAGGTAGAGGTATACACTGTGATTAATTATAAAGCATCTTTATTGTCTATTCAAAGTTGTGATTCATTACTTGGTGCCTAGACTTTAATTCTCTGTCTTTTCAGAATCTACCTTCATAGCTATTTTAGCTTACATCTCAATTGGCAAATCATAGCCTGTTAGAAGTAAGAATGGGATAGTTTGATTTGTATAACCAATAAAGATTGACCCCGAGAAGAGAATTATATAGTTATTCTTTTACTTTGCCCCTTTTAGTTGGCTGTAATATTTTTTAAAAAGTATCATCTTAATAGATGTATATTGTATTGAGTCTTAGAGTTTTAGCTTACTTTGAATTGAGTGAGACATTGAGTGAACACACATTGTGAATATATAGTAAAACGTGAGTAGAAGATTGACATATAGAATGGCTCCTAGAGAATACTTTAGCAAATAGTGTAAATAGCACATTTGCAAGATTTTTATAGCAATGACAACCTTCCTAAACTCGTGTGTACTGTATTCGATAAGTTTGTAATATTGTTAATTGCTGTGATCTTTGTCAATAAAAGCTGACTCTTTCTTAACCTATGGCCCCTATCTTAACAATGGCATCAGTTAGACATTACAACATTATTATTCAATACAATGGAACACATTTTATCACAGGATTCTAGCATCTTGAAATTGACCAGTACAAGCTGGTTGACTAGAGAATGAAAAATTTTGGCCAAGCTTCTGTTTCTGTTACACACCATGTTCTGCTTAATTCTGGGAATTCTATCCACATTGACAGAAGAAAGTTTGAGTTCCTGGAGTATTGCAAGTTCTTGTTCCAAAGTCTTTGCACACAGGGCCACCTTTACTCAAAAATAATTCCTCCTCTTTGCCTCTAGTTCAATAGTGAATTTCACAAAGAAGTATTTTTTTTTTTTTTTTTACTGTATCCTTTGTCAGCTCCCTCTTATACAGTATCATAGCACAATGTAGCACTCTTTCCTAGTACTTATTATCATTGTGACTGCATTTTTTGTATGGTAATTTCACTAACCTCTGCTTCCCCTACAAAGCTGTCAGCACCATATGGGTAGAGATCCTGCCTGCTTTCACTCAATGCTGCATCCCTGCTTCCTTGCATAGTGCTAGATACTGTAGTCCGTCCTCAGAAATATTTATTGAATGAGTTGAAGGGTGAACAAATGAACGAATGATTGATAAAGATCTATAAAGGAAAACTTTTTTGAAATATATTTTATGTGAGTTTAACGTACTATGTAGACCTCTAATTAGAAAGCATAGCATAAAACTTGGTCAACAATTTCTTTAGGATTTTGAAGAAGAATTGAACTATAGAAAGTTAAGAGCTGATATCAAGGACCCAAGCTGTATTTCCATTTCATCACCTTGAATTGAAACTTTGGAACTGTGGGACGTGGAAGGACCAACAATGGGCAGACGTTTCTCAGGGGAAGACTATAAATAAAAATCATGAAATGGGTTTGTTGTTTCATTACTAAGCTGCTTATTTGGACCAAATGATGAGACCTGTTTTACCCATAACAGCCTTAATTTCACATAGACAGCATTATATTATTTTATTGATAATGTATTTTATTGTATTCTGAATCTGTCATGTTCAACCCTTATGTATAACTGTAATTTATTAGTACAACTTATTTTATAAATCACTTTGACAGCCCAAGTTACTTTATAATCCCAATAAACTTGAGATATATGAAAGTTTATTGAATTTATTATTGACAGTGTGAATAAGAACTCATTTAGCACTTCTATGACTCAGGTACGGATTCAGGTAATTTATACACATTTTTAGTTTTTAAGATATTTTACATTTCGTTTTCAACTAAACAAAAAGAAAGTCTACTATTTCCCTAGGCTGTGAAAATCTAATGTTACTATACTCAGTCAAGTTTAAATAGATTTACTGTTACTACCACTGCTAGCTGATGTGTCCTCACTGACTTCACAAGTTTTTACAATGAAGAATGATCATATAAAATCTTAGATCTTTCTATGAAGAATTACACTTCTATAGCAATTGGTATCCATATAGACTATGTGACAAAAAGGACAGAAGTGGCCACTGGTCATTTCCACATAATACACATGTTAAAACTGTACTTTGCTCTAGGGCTGCTGCTGCTGCTATTTGTAAAACTCACCTCTGCTTGAATCCCTGCCTCATAGTCACAAAGCCTGCCAGACTCCTTTGATCACAAAGTTACCCCATGCCTGCAGCCATGCTCTAAGTTGGTCTGTCTGTTTCTCTTCTTTCTAAGCAGAGATATTAGAGGTTGTGGCTCAGTATGTGTATAAAGTATTTCTTCTTCTTACTCTTTTGCAATTGCCCTATATCAGGTCTCCATTCAGCAGCGGATTGGATTAGTGATTCTCCACAACTGCTCTCAACTATGCAGAAATACCAAGCTGAGAGAAGTGCAGTGTCTTTTTGACATAACTGAAACACATAATGTTATTATATTTTTGTTTTGGTGTGATTATGTAGTATAAATTATAATTCATTTATAGTTTATAATTTCAGTTCTGATTCCACTATAAGAATGAGGAAAAATTGCTAAACTATATTAAAATTCTGTTGTTCACCATTTTTTAGTTCTGTTCCTACATAGAATTCACCATTCAAATCCAACTAACACCAGTCTTTAATAAACTATGATCACTGTAGTACCCGTCACCTTGTTTCTGAAAACTAATCTTCTAATTAAACTATCAACTAAAATAGACAACATAAAAGACAATGAATTGTTTCCATTAGTGTATAAAATATATTATATTGAATAACTATGTTTTTCCGCTGGGATCTATTTTTTCACTTATTAATTTATTACAAAGAGGTTGGATTTCAGCTCAGAAGAATCTCATTTCCTGGTAATTATAATAAAAGAGTATTCCAACCAATCAAGAAGTCTAGTGATTTTATTAATAATGGGTTTATCCTATGTCACTAGTTCAGAGGCCATCAGATAATTTTCAAAAGTTTTATATTTGTTCTGGATAAAATCTACCTTGGGTACTGTAGAAGTATGTTCACACAAATGGTACAGCTGTTACAATCTTGTTATTTATGTGACATTTATTGAGTACCTACTAAGGGTTAAGCTTTGTTTTAAATGCTTGGATGCATTCTGTGATTGGCAGAGAAAAAAAGAATACTGTTCTTTTGTTTGTCCATGTTATCTACATTTTGTGACTTTCTATGAAGGCAAATTATTTTGACACTAGTTTCTCACTTCATTTGTCAGAATGATTAACATTTTTACATAGAAAGCAGACTTTTTAAAAAAATTGATATTTAGTCAGGCTCATGTAGAGAATCCTGAAGACCCCAAACCACTCGATGTTGACTTCCTTAAATCATGTTATTTTTATGTTTTTCCTAGAAAATTATGGTTCTGTCAGATATGTGTAGAAAGAAAAGTCACACAAGGCTTGTAGTTGTGATCTTTCTGTCCTTTATAACTCAAATATTTTGTTTGAAAATGATGTGGAGGAATGCTTAACGTATGCTGCAGAGAATCAACTCAACTAGCTCTAAAGGGAAAGACTGGCTAGTACATTTGCTTTGTTAAACTTTATTTGATGATAAGATGCAGTTTTTCTATACCTTTTGACCTTTTGGTTTATAATACCCTTCATGTTGTATATATCCTTTATTCTGTAACAATTCTTTGAATTCTAGGAGAAACTTTGTAGGCAATCAAACACTTAAAATAACCAACAACTTCTTTACTATAACATCATTAAAATAAACCAAATTTAATAGTAGGCAACCAATGATGTTCAGCTTTGACCCAGAGTTGACCCATCTTCTCTAGTAACAGCTACCCCATCGTTTCAAATTACAATCAGTTCACAAAATCATTTTAATGATATCAAATTGGAAGAGAGCCCTGTGTGGTTTGACAGCTGTGCTCTATATTTAAGCTCAGGTAAGGCTCACTTTAAAGCAGCATGTCTTTGTACATGTAGCTCCTTAATGCTGTGACACGTCTGTGATTCTGTGCATCAATCATGGTGGCAGAAAACCATCCTTCCCTAAGAGGAAGTGCCAGGCAAACAGGCAACGAGATGAGTGTGGCCACATGTCGGTTACTGTGCAGGTTTCCTACAGTATAAATTTCCAGTGTCCCTTCTTAGCTCCCACTGGCCCTCGATACTCCCATCTTTTTACCTTTTCCAGGAATACAGTCTGCTCTTCTTCGTTAGGTTGTATGGTAAGCAGTAGATTCTTTGCCTAATTACTCTTTCTATGGAGTTTACTATTTATAAAAATATAATCATAGTTCTGTTTTCATTTTAAGGATGTGACTAATAAGCACCATTAACAGGGTGATAAGAAATCATAGAGATAAAATGAGAAACTTATAAACGTATCTGGGATAGTTACATATTTTGAAGACTTTTTTCACTTTGTATAGTATTGTTCTTTGCTTGTATAATAGTGACCAACTTGCCACCTACTGGATTCCCCCTCAGGCTTACCCAAATTTTCAATCATAAAGTCAAAATTCAAACCGTACTCATTATAAGATCCTTCAGCAAGACGGCTCCTACTCTTTGTAGCAAACAGTCCCAAAGGTGAATTTAAGGTGAAACAAAAGGAAAGAAATTATTTCCTCCCATTTTGTTAGTCATTTGTTTGTTTGCTTTATTTATTCAAATAGTCCTTCATTTTCACTCAGGCTAGAAGGTTTCATAATATTATCTTTCATCATATCTGTTGAGAGCTGGTAAGCAAAAATGATAGTGTTCATACCTTTGAGGATATAATCATACTTTGTAAGCAAAAGTCTTGGAAAGCTTTACATATTTTAGATATTATTCTGTTAGTTTGTATGTGTGTGTGAATGTGTATGTTATTTAAAATATTAAATATCTTTCAACTATATCAGCCTCATATCTTCTGTTTCCTTTTAACATAAATGAGCAAAGTCAGTCATAAACAGTTGAACCAAAAAATGAGTAGTACTTGGATTTAATTCAGAAGACTGTGCCTTCAGTCAGCTACATGAGGTAGTTGTTTTTACCATAACATTTTCCAGAGTTAAAATATTCAATTTTAAAATTTCTGGAAGTATATGAAAATACTTTTAAGGAAATGTGCCAAATATTAATACATCTCACTTGGTTTTCCAGGATTGAGTGCCACTATGTGGAGACCCACATTTTGTGTTCCTGTCTATAAATCACTTTATCAGCTTTTGAGGTGTATCAAAAATGAGAAATATTTTCAGATAGGTAAAAACAAAGAAAAAAAAAAAAAAAACTGTATTTTCAGATAGGCAAAAAAAAAAAAATTTATTGTAATGCAATAACAAGATTTTATAAGTAATTTCTAGATATGAAGTGTTTCTCATCAAATCAAGAAATGAACTTCTAATACTTATATCAAGTAGCCAAACAATAACTACTTTTCCCGACCCATACCCCATTTCTACAATCTCATAATTAGTGTGTCCATGCCTCCTATCTCCTCTTTCTCTCTCCCTTTTCTTCTTCCACCCTCCATCCCCTCCCCCCTTTTTTTTCTTTCTCTGTTATTTTCCTCAGAGCAGATTTAGGCTCTTCAGTGGATTCTTTGCCTGATAATTCTCCAAATTAGAAATTAAGGTAGAGGTTAACTCACAGGCTTATCGCTACTATAAATTTAAATCTTGACCCTGCCAAGATACAAAAGCTCAGAATATATCTGCACCAAGACCCAATTTGCTTTTCACAGATTTAAACCTTACAAGGAAAAGCCTTAAGTTAGTGCATTTGGTTGAGCACTGAAGCTGGTTACTGGTGAAAGTTCAAAGAAGTTTAAAAATGAGAAAGACAAATACTGCATCATTCCACTTATATGAGATATCCAAAGTAGTCAAATATGTAGAGAGAGACAGTCAAATGGTGGATGCAGAGGATTGTGGGAGGAGGAAATGGGGAATTATTTAATGGGTATAGAGTTTCAGTTTTGCAAGATAAAACAGTTCTGGAATTTTTTTTTTTTTTTCACAACAATGAGAATATACTTGAAACTATTGAACTGTACATTTAAAAGTAGTTAAAGTGTAATTTACCACAGTTAAAAATAAAGTAAAATAAATAAATACAAAAAAGGCATAGACCTTTAAGAAATAGTTTATTCCTTTAAAATGCAGTCATTTATTAGAATATTATAAGGAATCTCTTCAATTATCTTCCTTTTTCTGAAAATCAGCCAAGCTTTACCATTCTTTGAAGCAAAGTATTATAAACTATCTTGCCACATAGTTTATCACAAGTGATCAGGTTTGAAATAAATAGTCTATTGGGATAAAGAATCACATTTACTTAAATCCATATGAAATGGTTGATACTGGATAATTTTCTGACGCAGAGTGTTGACCCATGTAAGAAAAACAGAATTCCTGAACCCCAAATCGAAGACAAACTGATAGTATGGCATAGCTGGGATGAGGAATAAGGGAAATAAATATGCATATTGAAATACATGTATTAAATTTAAACTTTATTTAGATTGGTTTAGTTATAATTTTAATTAATTATTTATTCAAATAATACTCAATGGCAGCATAGGATGGCATGAATTTTTTAAAAATTATCAAGCCCAAACCTGAGAAGCATTTTCCTAAAAGTCACCAAAGAAAAAAGTCATTGAATTCGTAATTTTTCTAAGGCAGCAATTCGACCCATAAGTTATTGTGAAGAACAAATGAGATATGCCACTAGTAATTAGATATTTACCTGCCATAATATCTAAAATTACCCTACCTAGAACTAATGCAAAGTTTTCTTTATTTCAGAGTTCTAAGAATCTAAGTACTGAAAAATAATTCATCTAAAAAACCTAATTTTATGTGCAACTACACAGGCACATAAGGGCCTTATTCCTAATACCATGAATTAGAGCTCTTGTACTGAGTCCCTCTGGGCCTTCAGAGAAACATAAGTAATAGGTTATACATACATACATCTTATATATGAGATTATATATATACATACACACACACATATATATATATAATATATAATGTGTGTGTATATAAGAGTGAGAGAGAGATTCATTTATTACAGGAAATTGGCTGACACATTTATAAAAAAGAATAAGTCCCAAGATCTCCATTTAGCAAGCTGAGACCCAGGAGAACCAATAGTGTAGTGGTTTCAGTCTGAGTCCGAAGGCCTGAGAACGAGGAGAGCTGATGGTGTAAGTTACAGTTTTAGCCTGAGTTTGAATACAGGAGAAAACTGATGTCGAGGCTCAAATAGAGTCTAGGCAGAGAAAGTTTATTATCTCTTACTCAGTCCTTTGGATAAGGTCCACCCATATTGGGGATAAGTTCCACCCATATTGGGGAGGGGAATTTGCTTTTCTCAGTCTACAGATTCAAATGTTAATCTCCTCCAGAAACACTCTTACAGACATTCCAAGAATAGTGTTTAACCAAGTATCAAGGCACTCCATGACCCTTTCAGTTTGACACAAAAAAGTAATTTTTACAAGTCCACCCTTTGTCAACTTGGCACCCGTATGCAATTCCTTAAGTCATACTTAATCTCTAAATAAAGGAAGTAAGAAGGTCATAATTTTCCTAACATGATACAGCCATCCTGTGTACAGCTGAAAATGTACTACCCCTTTCCCAGAAGAGGAAATAGAGTTATTGATTAATGTTTACTCTTCTTCAGGATAATGTAATATTAACAATAGTTAAATATTAGAATACGAAGTCAACATACCTTATGTTACATGATGAGGAAATAAGAGAAGAAAGAAAACAAAGATATTTTCTATACACATGAACATATTGATAACAAAATAACAAGGAATATGTATGACAATGACAGTCCTCATTTTTGTAACTATTCACATGGGCATAGCTGGTGTTTATAACCACCTTCTTCCACTGCAAATTTTGTATTCTCTTTGCCTTCAGCAAGCATCTCTGCTGATTGTGTTTCTTTACCAGGTGGAGTGACCTAAGCCCTGCCTGGATGAGGTTGCTCTAGTTTTCCATTGATCTTAATCACAGGGAATGGTATGCTAATAGATGCCCCAAAGATCTCCTACAGATGCACTCTTTCTTACCTCCATTGAGGAGTGCTATTCCAATTTCCCCTTGGTAGTCAGGATCAATCATGCTAAGCTGGAACAGTGACTCTCTTCCCTGATGGCTAATTCAGATGCGTGAGGAGTTCAAAGTGGCCAGGTCTTAACTTCCAGTTCAATGGCATCATTGTGTCTCAATCAAGGTAGAAGCATTCCTCCCTTTGTAACTAAGATCTCTAGGCCAGCAGAGGATAAGGTCATAGGGACAGGAAACAGAAACTTAGAAATTTGGATTGTGGATCACTAGAGGAAATAGTGAATGATGCCACTTCCATTTTACCCTGAGGTGAGTAAAAAAGGAAACATAACAGTTATTGAGCTATGAGCCATTATAACAATTACCATACATAAGTAACAATTTCACTGTTTTCAGAACATTATATAATATTTTCAAACAAAACTACCTCAATAAATTTAGAGTTTAATATTTAAAATAAAAAACTCCAGTTATCACAAAAGTGATCTCCCTAACCAGTAGTAATCAGCATATCCTTTACAAGGAATTCAGGTGCAAATATAAACATTAAAAAATTCCTTAAAACTATAATTCTTATTACTATTGAAATTTCACAGTTGTCTTAGAAGTAAATAATTCTTGATACATGATTTATCTATGTTATGCAAGTTTTATTATAGAACATAAACATGTATAAAAACCAAAAATCATAAAAATATAAAAGAAAGTCATAACATATTTCAGATTTGCTAGGTTTTAATATTATCAACAATTTCTTTAAAAGATTTGCTAAAATAAATAAGTTATTAAATGCTCAGGATTCACTATTTACTGAGCATTACTTAACATTTACTAAACATTTAATTCGCTGAGCTATTATTGTCCTTATCTCTGTTGCATAGAATTCCTTTATTCATACAGAATCATTTATTGAATATGTTCTATTTGACAAATATTATATAAATTGGCCAGAAATCCAAATTTAGGCAAATTTTTCCTGGAGGAAATAGTGCCTGAGCTTATCTTAAATGATAAATCACCATGATAAAAGTGAAGAATCATGTTGGTTGATAAAATTTCTTGCAGAGGGGGCATTATAAACAAAGAGATGTAAGTGAGAATCAGCACGGAATAGTGGTGTGAGTGTATATGGCAGGCAGTACAAATAGCTTAGTCTCCTGGAGAGATGAGAATTGAGAGAGCAGAGGCATACAATAGATGATGAAGCATTTTGCAAAATATATTTTTGACTTAATTCATTTAATACATATAGTCATTTATTATTATGTATGCAGCACTCTTCTAAGTGCTTGAGAAATAGTAAACAAATCAAGATTCCATCCCTCATGGAGCCTATATTTTATAACATTAGAAACTAATTAGTGCTTTTGGGGGAAATTGCATAAGATAAAGATGACCCACTGTGGGGCAGACAGAGTAGGGGCTGGTGGCAGTATTAAGGAGGAGCATAAGAGTAGACATCATTGAGAAGGTGATATATGAGTGAATTCCTGAAGAAGATGAGGGAGATAGCCAGGCAGATATTTGGGAGGAGAACATTCCAGACAAACGAAAGAGATAGAACACATATTCTAATGTTAAATTGTGCCTTGCAGTGTCAGGCTGAAGGAACAATAAGGAGGCAGGGGTTACTCCATTATAGTAAACAGGGAAAAAAATAACAGCAAAGTGGTACAAAAGATGAACAGAGAGCAAGACGATGCAGGGAGTTATAAGCCATTGTGACAACTTACACATTTACTCTGAGTCAAACAGAAAATCACTAAAGGGTTTTTCAGCAGAGGAGGCACGATTTGAGATCGGACTTAGGCTTTAAAACTGTCATTCCAGCTGCCTAGATGTGACTAAATCTCACAAAGAGCCAAGGTGGAGGTAGGAACCCTCCTAATGAAGCTATGACTTAATCATCTCTAGCTGATAGCTGCTCCAGCGAGGCTGCTAGTAGTGGAAGTGGTGAGTAGTCAAGTTATTTATATGACAGGTAGAGCCCAAAGGATTTTCTCATGGATTGGATGTAGGATCAGAGCAAGAGGGGTAGTCAAAGATAACTTCAAGTTTTGGGGTTGGGAAAATTGAGAGGAAGGAATGCTTCTCAAATGAGATTGGAAAGGCAGTGACGGGATAGGTTTGCTGAGAAATGTGAGGAGTTCGATATTGGACATAGAAAGTTGATGTTTACTAAAAAATCAAATAGAGACAAAAGACGAGTAATTAGATATTTAGAAGTTTGGATGCCTCCTTAAGCAGTGGAAAGCCGCTGCAAGGTTTTAAGTTTGGAGGAATTATAGTCAATTGTGTGCTGTAGTTTAGTGCTCTCTGGTGATAAAAAAGAAGATAGTTGTGAAAGAATAAAAGACTGAGCTAAGGGAGAACAGTTAGTAGTTCTGTATAGCAAGATAATTTCAACAAATAAACACTGAGTGGTGGCAAAGATGGATAAAAATAGGATGACTTGAGAAATACTTTACAAGTAAAAATCATCATGGCCATGATTGTGAGTCCAAGAGAGAGGGAAAAGTAAAATAGTTTTCTAAATTGATGAACTTGTTAAATGGAAGTGTCATTGTCTGAAATGAAGAATGCATATAAAAAGCATATTTAGGTGGAAGATATTGATTTTTGACTTGTTTCAATTTCAGCTCATATAGAATATTCAGATGGAGGCAACCAGTAGACAGTTGTAAATATTAGAGTAAAATTCTGGGACAGGTCCAAGCAGAGCATATAAATTAAGGCAAAAATTAGATTAATTTTAAAGTTGAAACCATGAGATCAGATGTGAGCATGTTGGAGAGTAAAAAATGGAATATTCCCAAGATATCCAGATGAATGCAACCATTTAAAATTTAGGTAAAGGAAGAGAGACATGTGAAAGAAATTATAGACTGGTTATAGCAAGGAGAGTCACGAGCCACTGGTAAAGGAATAAAAATTTCAAAAATAATATGATCCACTATGTTGTTTGCACACAGTCACTCTGTAAGATAAAGATTGTAACAAGTATGCTAGAAATGAGATCTTGATGACAGTTGTGATAGCAGGTTCAGCAGAAGGGTGCAGGTGGAAGTAGAAGGATGCAGAAGTGGGCTGTATACAAAGAGTCAGGTGACCACAGGGGCTCAGAGAGTGGGAGTCAAAACACCTCCTACACTTCCAACACGTTCTAACAAGAAGGGAAGAGATAAGGTGGAACTGTAGCTTTGGTTTTGGGGCAAAGAGAGAATTATATTATCCTCTAAGAGTACCATGTCTCCCCCATTACTGAGAGGAAGGAATATAGGAAACCAGACAATTGGAGCAAAGTCCCATAGAAGGTAAGATGTGCTTTAAGGGGGATTTTGCTTTACTGTTAACAGCATAGATGTTGATGAGGAAGAACAATCCTTCAGATAAATGTATAGGGGTTAAAAGGAAGAAAGTCAAGGAAAACTATGTTTTGTGACCACAAACTTTTTGATGGAACCCTCAGAGTTGTCTCTATTGGTAAACAAGGGTTGAGTACAAACTTGAAATACTTGCAGAAGAAAATAGATATAAATCCTAGGCTTAGGGAGTCAAAAGGATTAATGGATATATTAATTTTCTTTTGCAACTGCAACAAATTAATGACTTTAACAAACACTGCTTTATTACTTTATAGGTCTATAGGTCAGAAGTCTAACATGGCTATCACTAGCTGAAATTAAGGTGTCAGCAGGCCATATATCTTTCTGCTCTAGGATTTAGGGAGATCCATGTCCTTGTCATACTCACTGTCAGTAATGGTCAGTTGAGCCTTCCTCACACCACAATACACTGACCTTGACTCTTTTGTCTGTCTCTTCCACATTGAAAGGATCCTGGTAACTACATTAGACCTACCTGAAAAATCCAGGGTAGTTTCCCTATCTTAAAGTTAACTTGTTAACAAACTTAATTCCATCTACTTTCTCAGTTTCCTGTGCCATGCAACCTAACATATACACATTTTCCAGGAATTAAGAGGTAGATATCTTTGGGAAACTGATATCTTTGGGAAACCAATATCTTACCTATGACAATGGCTGATGTTGAGGGTCAAGCTGAATTTAGATACAGTGAATGGAAATTATACCAATTTGTACAGGAACACTTACAGAATGCAATAAAGAAATATAAACCCCTGGTTTTAGCATGGATTTAGGGTTCCAACTTGTGGTTTTGGTGGAAGAATAAGAATACAGATGAATAATGTGATAATGACAGAGTATTTTTTATGCTCTCTCAGTATAAAAGTAAACCAAAGTGTCCAGACTCGTTTGCAAAAGAAAAGGCTGATCAGTTGCAGAGTGTGGCTGTAAGGTGGGAAATGGAGGAATCAAAGAATTGGTGGAACCAATGAGATGGAAAAGTAGCTACTATATATTTAAGAAAGTAAAAGAACCAGAAAGAGAATATTCAGAGAATAGCATATTTGAATATAAAATCTTAGAGTCAGATTAGTTCTGGGTGAAAAAAAACAAAATAAAACAAAACAGGACACAATCATTAGAATAAGTGGTGAAAGAACAGTGGAAATGATGACCATTAAAGTGGAGGCAGTCAAGCATTTGCTAAGTTATGTTGTCAAATGGACCTTACATACTCTAAAATCACCTAGGGTGATGGCTGACCTTGCAGTAGCAAGACCACGAGACTCATAAGTCCTAAATCACTGAGGGAGAACTGTCAGGAAAGTAGTCAAACATGGAGGTACTCATAGTGGAGGTATAGATGACATGAGATAAAAGCAGTGAGATTTATACTTGAATCTAGAAAAGAAACCATCTGGAAACAGCTTTAGAAAAACAGAAGAAGCCTCCCTCCACCCCCTGGCACTGGAGTCGGTATGAGGAATGAGAATAAAGAACCATTTCCTAGAGTTGGTTGTAGAGGAAATTTTGGGTTGAGCCAGGTTTTATTTAAGGTGCACAAATGATGACACTGCACTATAAGCGGGTGAAGATGCAGAGACATTTGTTTAACCATAGAGCAGCACTTAAATGTCACAGTGGAAAGTTTTGCAAGGGAGAGCAGCATTTGGGGCCAGAGAGAGGAATTATAGAGCTATGCTTGTGAGAACACAAGAGAAGTTAAAGGACTCTAAGTTATTGAACTATTCAATGACAGCAAAGAATAGAAATAATAGGTTTTCACAAAGAACGGTTTCTAAATATTTATACTACCATGGATGAAAATAGAGGTCCTGTAGGAAGCTGTTTGTAGGAAGCTGATCAAGTTAAGAGTAGATGGTATCTTTTATAGATACTACAGCAGGCTCATGAATAAGTCTCAAATAGATGTGCCATCTATAGAAAGGAAGGAGGGAAAGAGAGAGGAATGGAAGAAAAGATGGAAGGGAGGAAGGGAAGAAGGAAGGAGTCAAGGAATTTAAAAGGTAGAAATAGAAGAAAATTCATTAGATTTTTTTCCCAGTGCTATAATGATAGTAAATTTGTCCTTGAATACTATCAACACAGGCCCTGATATTATTCTTTATTTTCAGGATGGCATTAAAAAACAAAAACTTCTGAGGGTTGTGTTTTTTCTTTGTTTTGTTTTATTTTTGAGATGGAGTTTTGCTCTTGTTGCCCAGGCTGGAGTGCAATGGCGCGATCTCGGCTCACTGCAACCTTCACCTCCCAGGTTTAAGGGATTCTCCTGCCTCAGTCTCCCGAGTAGCTTGGATTCTAGGTGCCCACCACCACACCAGGCTAATTTTTTGTATTTTTAGCAGAGACAGTGTTTCACCATGTTGGCCAGGCTGTTCTCGAACTCCTGCCCATAGGTGATCCACTTGCCTCAGGCCTCCCAAAGTGCTGGGATTACAGGCGTGAGCCACTGCACCTGGCCGATGGTTGCATTTTTAAATATTAAAATATAAGCCTTAAGTTAGGTCAATTCTGCATTAAAATAAACATCTATGTAATTGGCCACATGCACACACACACACACACACACACACACACACACAGTCTTCCTAAACCGTAAGTCATATGGTTTGACTTACGATTTTTCAACGTTATGATGGTGGAAATGTGAAATACATTCAGTACTCTCCTTGACTTACTATAGAGTTATGCCTACATAAGTTCATTATAAGTTGAAAATATTGCGTATGATGAATTTATCATCATGTAACCACATTATAAGTCGAGGAGCATCGATATAGATATAAAATGTTTTTATCTTTAGAGATCTCCGTTTTCATGTTGGCATTGTTTTGGTTTTGCTAGATGAGTGTTTGTTAACGTCAAGGGATGAAGATGTGTTTGGCTGGAAAAAAAAGAAAAACTCATAATATTAGTAAGGGCCTGCTTTGAAGAATGGCATGAAATAGTGGCATAACACTTGTGTACGTCTTTGTGTAGTTACAGTCTGTCACTCCTAATGGAATATCCATGCATTTAGTACAACAAAAGAGAGATGTAAGCTTTTATAACCTCTTACAATTTGAATAAATGATTCTGATTACATTACTACACCAGAAATGTAAACTGAGCAAGAAAATGATTTTAAAACGGATTTCTACAGATTTGCAAAGTAAATTTGAAATTATCAAAGCTACTATTTAATATATATCTGCATCCAGTGTATGTTTTAAAATGATAATGATATGCCATTTAATCTGTGGTGTATATATATATATATATGTAACTCAAAAGGGTTTGGACATATTCAGAAATATCTTTTAGCTCTATGTGGGAAGTAGTAGCAGAAAAAGAGAGAGACAGTATTACAAATTATAATGGGAGATGTAGTCATCTGAGGTACTAAAATAGCTGAAGCATTAAATGAATATTTCCAAATACATTTACAATGGAGAACATTTATGACTACCTATTCTATTTCAGAATCACTATGGCGAAGGTAATAAGACAGAAAATTTCAAGTGTGAATTTTTCTCACTTAGTGTGTTAGTAGCATACGACAAAACCTCCAAAAATTTATAAGTTAAAGTGCATTTCCTTTAACATTTCATGAGGAATTGAAAATGAGAGTGTAACATTTGTTTATAGAGCCAACCTGCAACCTCAAACTTTACTAAATAATATTATTCAGAAAACAAGTTCCATTTTATGTGAACATAGCATTATTACCCCCTAACAACACAGTTCTTGATCATAATAATTCAGTACAGGGGCCAGGTTACAATGCTCCATTCTTATTACTTTGCTTTTATTTCACTATAAATAGTGACAGTTATAATGCTAAAGATAAAACGATATTTTGACACATAATTTGAATTACTGAATTTTACAGCTTGCAAAATATGGAGAAATTTGTTGAATTGGCCATTTCTGGTAAGTTAGTATGAGAAGTAAAACTTGAGATAGCATCATCAAAATTACTATTCTTAAAACATAGCTTGGATGGTTCATGATTTATTTTAAACAATGAAGAAACTGATCAGTTAACTAGAAAAGATAACAAAATAAGTGAATGTACAAGCAGGCTGAACCTGACAAATTAACCATTCATATATATATATATATACATATACATATATATATATATACCCAAAGATAATTACTATATGTATATTTAGTAATTATGTAGTTTAGTTGTATCATCTTAAGAATCATTGTTGGAAGATTGATCCTTGTATTCTTTGTTTCAATATTTAAAACTTTCCTTTTCCAAATAAGAACAATAATGTTACAAAATAAAATGTGGCTTTGTCAATAACTTTCAAAATTATTAGGACATAAAATTAATAACCATTCATTTAGATGGGATTTATTTTTGTTCATATAAGCATTTAGAGCATATGCTATGTTTAGCAGCATTCTCAGGGTGTATGGGGAAGAAATGTTTGCTTATAATCTTGAGAAAGTAATGAGCTCTTTAAGCAGGCAGAGCATACATACATGTGGGTAAAGCCAGCTGAAGAAATATGTGGTAAAATTATCTAACTCAGTTCTCAGACTGTAAATGAAGGAAAGGGTCGAACATCCTTTTGGCAGCCTCTGAAGATGCTCCACTAAAGTCGTTTCTTTGTTCTAAATCCAAGAACATCCTGTAAAAAAAAAAAAAAAAAAAAGTCTTGCAGAAAGGAAGGATACTTCATACAAGGGAAAAATACGAACAAAGAAGTAGGAATAAGCAAAATATATGTGGGACTAGTAAAAAGTCTTTTCTTATATATCAGAGTAATCTCTTAGAACATCTAATTGAATCTTCAATTTAGGCAATGGAAGATAGGAAACTACAAAAAGATAAAAACTGCATAGTAGGTGAATTCTCCTGGGACGTGAGTCAAAAGAATGAATGCCAGAAACCAACTCTGAACTTTGGTAGGGGGATGGGAGGGCTATTTAGTGTGCAGGTAAGAAAAACAAACATAATGTGCTTTACAAGATGAATCATAATTTGTCATTATTATGTACTTATCATATATGGAAAGGACTGCCCTAGTCATTGAAGTTTTGGCAATAACCAGATTGTCCTTGTGTTTGAAGTGCTTACTATATAGTGAGAGAGAGAGAGAGAGAGAGAGAGAGAGAGAGAGAGAGAGAGACGTGTACACAAATCATTCAGTCACGCAATAGGTATTATACAATCACAGAGTCTGCCTAAAGGCTGTAAAGGAACAAACACACAGATCAAAATGTTTTTTTCTTCTGGGAGAATGAGAGAAGACTTCATTGAATAGTTGAATTTGAATTCAGTCTGAAAGGATGAATACTGATTTCAAGAGCAGAAACAAAGGAGATAGGGATTCCAGGCCTAGGAATTACCAGGTACAAAGACAGGTGTAAACATACTGCAAGTTCAAGATTACCAAACAACTAAATGGAACTGCAGCCCAGTAAGCTCACTGGGGAATGGTAGAACATGAAGTTGGCCCACTAAGGAGGGATTGAGTTGTGAAAGGCCTGGCTTGGATTTTACCCTGAGATGATGATGAGGTGTTAAAAGATTTAAGCGTTTTAAACTGTCAAATTATGTTATCAGATTCTGCACTTCAGACCATCTCTTCAATAGTTATGTCAGGGATGAATTACAAGTAAAAACTAGAGTTGTAGAATCCGAAATGATGGCCATTGACATGAAATGCTGAGTATATTTTTCTTAAATTGCTGGCAGTAGAGAAACGGAGAGTAGCAAAAAGCTTTAGAGATAGACAAAACCTGGCTACAATTACATGTGGGTGAGAGGAGGAAGAATTGTAGACAACATGACATGCTTTGAGTTGGCAACTGTATAGAGTATATGTATCGAGTATGAAGAAAGAGTAAGCAAGAAAGAGAAGGATAAGAAGGGTCTTATTTGAATAATTAAAAAGATCAAGCATTTATCCTAACTTTATATACTGATTTTATGTAGGGAAGTTCCTTGTTTAGAGATGATATCCAGCAAATGTAGAAGGATGATAGAATTAGAAAATTACCATTTTCAAACTATCATAAAATAATATATCTAGGTGATAGTCATCGATGAATACTATAATCAAATGGATATTGACAGGGAATTTCAAAAGGCAGGTATCAGACTGATATTATCTGAACTTGTAAATAAGTCTCAGCATTACTAAAAGTAATGCCTTGTTGTGTGATGCAGTAGGAAAAGTACAGTGCCTTATATGAACTCTTCTTCTACAAAAATGACCCTAAGATTTTCAAGACTTTGGATCTAATTACCAACTTATGGAAAATAGTGAGAATAGTGGAAAAAGTTAACCAATATCACAACAAAGCAAAGAAGCAAGGTTCATGGAAAGAATAGAAAGATGGAGTGCGAGTTACTAGTACAGAAAAAAAAAAAAGAGACTTCTGAGACACAAGAATCAAACACATTTTGTAGAATTTGTCTGGGTCCTTATTTGTGTAAGTTAACTTTAAAAAGAGGTCTTTAAACGGCTGGGCACGGTGGCTCACTCCTATAATCCCAGCATATTGGGAGGCCAAGGCAGGCGGATCACAAAGTCAGGAGCTTGAGATCAGCCTGACCAACATAGTGACACCTCATCTCTACTAAAAATAATAAATAAAAAAAAATAGTTGGGCATGATGGCATGTGCCTGTAATCCCAACTACTTGGAAGGCTGAGGCAGAGCTGAGATCATGCCACTGCATTCCAACCTGGGTGACAGAGTGAGACTCCCTTTTGGTGGGGGGGCGGGAAGAAGTCTTTAAAACAAACCCCAAATTTGAATATTAATTTGGCCTTAGATATTTTAAAGATTTATTGTTAATTTTGTTGGGAATGTTACCTAAAAAGTCTTTATTATTAGAAGTATATACTGATGTACTTACAAGTGAAAAAACACAATGCCTTGGATTTTATCTAAAATCAAACAAAAATAAAATAAAAAACCTTGTGGGCGGATAGATAAAGTGAGATTGAAAATATTTGCTAATCACGGGAGCTTAGTTTTGGACATAGATAGATGTTGGATCAATGAGTGTTTCTTGTAGTAGTCTCTCTTTTAATATTTGAAAAATTGCATAATGAGAAGGAGAAAATAGTTTAATTTTAAGCAGATTCATTTTAGGTGCTCATTCAGGTATCGTTTTTCAGTAGAACATAATGTAAAAGCACAGTCTAGATTAATTACAAGTGAAATATGACTAGAAATGTATACAAAGAGTACAGGGTGAGAATGTAACCAACAAACAAACCATGGAGACAGCAACATTTAGTGGGAAGGCAGAGGAAATAAAGTTATTGGAAAGTTTGGAAAAGGATCGGAGAGATGGGAAGAAAGCTAAGAAGATGTTACAAAAAATGGAGAGTCACTAAAATGACCCATGCGTACATTGAATAAGTGTTGAAATATTAATTATATTTTGAAAGTATAGGTCATCACTGGTGATCATATTTAAAGTAATGTTAGAGGAATGATCATGGAGAGAACAGAGGAGATGGAAAACTAGATAGAAATGAATTTATGGGAGGACTGGAAAATGGGACATTTAAGAGAGTTCTTTCTGTTATTTAAAACCATAGCTGGCCGGGCGCGGTGGCTCAAGCCTGTAATCCTA
This sequence comes from Rhinopithecus bieti, assembly GCF_001698545.2. Taxonomy (NCBI): domain Eukaryota; kingdom Metazoa; phylum Chordata; class Mammalia; order Primates; family Cercopithecidae; genus Rhinopithecus; species Rhinopithecus bieti. The sequence continues at coordinate 266,931 of NW_016823359.1, read as the reverse complement.
GCACTTTGGGAGGCCGAGACGGGCGGATCACGGAGGTGCAGGAGATCGAGACCGATCCTGGCTAACAGGTGAAACCCCGCTCTCTAAAAATACCAAAAAAAAAAAACTACCCGGGCAAGGGGCGGTGGCCTGTAGTCCTAGCTACTCGGGAGGGGCTGAGGGCAGGAGGAATGGCGTGAAAACGCGGGAGGCGGAGCTGCAGTGAGCTGAGATATCCGGCCACTGCACTCCCAGCCCTGGGCCGACAGAGCAAAGACTAGCCCGTCTCAAAAAAAAAAAAAAAAAAAAAAAACGCATAGGCTATGAAGATTTTCCTTTTTGATAATTCTGTTTTTTTTTTTTTTTCATTTTAAACGGGCTTTTGTCTTTTTTTTTTTTTTTTTTTTGTTTTTTTTTTTTTTTTTTTTTTTTTCGTTTTAATTTTTAGTAGAGAAATAAATAGAAGTCAGAAAATCTAAGAGCAGATTAATGAGAGCATGGACAAATTTACCAAAAAACTAATTCAACTTATGCTTAGAGCAGCTCGTTAACGCAGGCCCTAATAGCAAATATCTTTCCAAGATATTGCAATGTGTGTGTAGGAACACAGGATTTTATGATAGTATAAAAGGTAAGATGTTATCTATTTCTACTTAACTTCCATCACATTTTTCCTCAAATATAGTTCTGGTTGAGTGGCCACCAGCATTTTTGAATCCCACTAAAACAACTTTGAATTGGGAATGAATTCAGTTTCTGTCGAGTGGGATATGTTCATGTAGTTCAGTAAGAGTTTAAATTATTTTGACTAGCCAGGTGTACGAATGGTTTAGAGGAATAGTCCTACCTACTGTGAAAACTCATTGTGACAGGAATGTGAAGGACCACAATTTGTGTTGTAATATGCAATTGTCCAATGATACCTGGCCCTACATGTATGAAAGAAGTTGAGGAAAAAGCAAAGTTTGAAGTATACTGAGCTGTAAAAATCAACAGTAAAGATTTGATTGTCATCAATACCTAGGCTAAATAGCATTTCTCCTTGTCAGGGATTTACTAAGCAACACAACAATACACCATATATAATCATAAATGTACTGGATATTTTCCCCTTTTTTGATGATAATCATGTGAAAGTATAATTAATCAGAGTCCCTCTTACAGCACAAGGCTTCAGTATTAAAAACAGCAATTATGTTTATAATTGCCCATGTGTAGAACAATTTTAACAGAAGTTTTTCCAAATTTGACAACAGATGGCCTCTAACCAGTAACACTGTCATACGAAGAAATGATTTTAGAGTATGTGGTCATAAAAAGGATATGGAAAAGGTATTTATCAAGCTCAGTCACATAACTGAATAATAAAAATATATTTATTTTCTACATTTCATGATGTCTAGGGTATTTTGTCCTTTTTAAAATTTGTAATTGTAGACTTACAATGTGGCTCACGCCTGTAATCTCAACATTTTGGCAGGCCGAGGTGGGAGGATTGCTTGAGCCCAGGAGTTCGAGACCAGTCCTGGCAATATAGCAAGGCCCTATCTATACAAAAGAGGAAATACAATAAAATTAGATAAGTGTGTTGGCGTGCACCTGTAGTTCAGCTACTCAGCTACTTGGGAGGCTGAGGTGGGAGGATTGCTTGAGCTCAGAAATTCAAGGCTGCAGTGAACTGTGAATGTACCATTTCACTCCAGCCTGGGTGACAAAGTGAGATACTGTCTCCAAAAATAAACAAACAAAAATAATTGTTATTCTCCCTTTTTGTTCAGTCTAAATAAATATTCACTGTCATACCTGGCCCTACAAGTATGCAACTAACTGAATAACCTTGGTGTGTTTTTTTTTTGTTTGTTTCTTGTTTGTTTTTTTTTTGAGAAACTTCCACAAAACTTTGGATTTAAATCTGTACAGGAGCCCAAAAAAGTACAAGAAAGAAGAGGAAAAATATTCAACATTTACCACCCCCCTCCAAACACACACACACACACAACTATAAAAGCTTTCATCTTTCTTAGCTTTTGTCCAAGAAAAAGAAGCAGTCGGCTTTTAACAATACAGAAATCATTTTCCTTAAAAGAGATATTGTGAAAAATCTTAATGCTTAAAGTACTAGGACACATACATACATACACACACACACACACACAGGGTACCTTAGGCATTAAAAATAAAATGTGTTTCATTCAGATCTGAAGATTTATTTTCCTACTCTACTCTGTTACTCATTCCTACCCCTATGAGAGAAACACAATAACTGTTCATCCCCTTTCTTTAATTTTATTTTTTGGTGTCAAGCCTGAGGAGAGAAGGTACATAACATGTGTGAAGATGGAATATTTTTTAAAACAAAGATAGAAAATATTAAACAATATGGTAGTGTTGCCTTTAGGGAAATCTGAATAAAATATTTACTATTTCTTGGAAATAAATCTAAAAGTCAAATACTTAACTGAAGTACTTTGTCCTTGACAAATCACAGTAACACCACAGTCAGCAGATTTAATAATTTATCAGTACAACAGAACATTCAGATGTTCTGTTAGCTATATATTCTATAGATTTAATCTATAGTTCCTATAGATTAAAAGGAATAATAACTTTTAATGGATGAAATTTAAACTTCAGAAGTATATTTGTATTCTAAATTAATAAATATATATTTAGAAGAACATAAATCCATATGTATAATTGTTCATATGGAAATATCATTATTCATGTTGTTTGGATGTATATTTCAAGTAAAATAGCTTATTTAAATCTTTTTGAAGTAGCTCTTCACAAATTGTATTAGTTTGACTGTTATTT
>NW_016823359.1:207998-263066 GCF_001698545.2 Rhinopithecus bieti | reverse complement strand
GAAGGTACATAACATGTGTGAAGATGGAATATTTTTTAAAAACAAAGATAGAAAATATTAAACAATATGGTAGTGTTGCCTTTAGGGAAATCTGAATAAAATATTTACTATTTCTTGGAAATAAATCTAAAAAGTCAAATACTTAACTGAAGTACTTTGTCCTTGACAAATCACAGTAACACCACAGTCAGCAGATTTAATAATTTATCAGTACAACAGAACATTCAGATGTTCTGTTAGCTATATATTCTATAGATTTAATCTATAGTTCCTATAGATTAAAAAGGAATAATAACTTTTTAATGGATGAAATTTAAACTTCAGAAGTATATTTGTATTCTAAATTAATAAATATATATTTAGAAGAACATAAATCCATATGTATAATTGTTCATATGGAAATATCATTATTCATGTTGTTTGGATGTATATTTCAAGTAAAATAGCTTATTTAAATCTTTTGAAGTAGCTCTTCACAAATTGTATTAGTTTGACTGTTATTTTCAGGAGCATAGGTATATATTAATGTTTAATCAAGGATCCAGCATTTGATCTAAGGTCATCTTTTGAACTAGAAGCTTTTATTTCAAAGAAAGTCTATCCTCTTATCTTTTACATTTACATATTTAACAGCAATGTAGACACACTTGCAAAAGTGACTGGATGCTATTTTGTTGTTGTAGCACCTTCAAAGTTTAGAATTATCCGTTCACTTCATGAGCATAGACCAGACAAATTCGATCCACAGTCTTTCTGTGAAAATATAATTATCTTCTGAAGATAAAAACAGGGTAAATCACAGGTGGCTGTATAGTTGGGGAAAATCAAAGACGATAGTCCTGAGTTTAAATACTGATCGAGTTATCTACTTCTTATGTGACCACAGGTGAGATAATTCCTTCAATTATAAAGTATGATAGCAATTGAAGTGTTACTATGTTCTCTAATAGTCAACCTGAGCTAGCCTTCTTTTTCTTTTCTTACTATCCGAATGACACTATAACAAATATTGCATTTTCTCCCTATGAATCCAAAAGCTTCTGTCACAACTGTGATTAGGAATGCTGTGGATGGAAGCCTCACATCACTGGTGAATGCCAAAGCAAAGTAATATTTATCATTGGCTTTGATTTCAACATTATTACATATTCCCCCACCTGTATTAAAGACATTAATATTATGAGTGAGTATACTTCAATGAAAGTAGCCTACTTGAGCATGGACAGAGTAAACTAATTAACAGGAAAGTAATGTAATAGCAGGTTTATATCTTGAGTCCCCAGTGATGAAAATCTTTAGCAAAACATAGGTTCCATGTTTAGGATTTGGTTAATTATTTTAGGAGCAAATTTAGAGAAAAAATATTCTCTCATATTTTAAAGACCAATATTCCCATTTAGGCCTGCATATAACAGTGAACTATCTACCTTATATGGACTAACTATCCAGTTTTGACAGCAGAGACTATTATAATCTCCTATAGACCTAAATTTCATCAATCCTGTTCTCTGAACTATATCTGTAATTATTCTGGTACACTTAGATGTTTATACTGTGAGAATATATATCTACAATGTGGTTAGAGTTTTTTTTTTTGTATTTAGGTAGTTAAATATAAGCATAACTTTTCAAGTGTTGTTAGAATTCAAAGTAAAGCACTCATTCCAAAATATTTCAACTTCCTTATAAACAGTTCTCTTTGTACTACAATATTCTCCTTCCCCAAGTGCTAATGATTAATGTAATCCTTAAAACAATGGAAACAACTGACTTTATTACTGATTTTATAATTTTGGAAATTCCACGGAATAGATTCCCTACTGTTAAATTTGGAAAATACAAACTTCATGGGATAGCAGTTATGACCTGATGTACTAAGGTAGCACTCAAAACAGCTGATTAATTTACATGGAACAAAGAGTCAAAAAAGGCCAGGGGAACAGCAATTATTGTCACATGAAAATGACCAAGAGACAAGCTAAAAAATAAAAAAAGCACTTGTCTGCAAGTGTATCAATTAAACTCCGTTATTATTAAAACAAATGGTAAGTGAAACTGCCCTAGAAATTAATATCCTATAAATACTAATAACTCTCCCATATTTTTTATTCATAACTTACATAAGTGCTTAAACAATGAGGATGAAATAAAAATGATTTTCACAAAACTTTAATAAGATTGTTATTTTAATTTTTGCTTACTTTTCTGTTATTCTTTCAAACCTGAATACATATGTGAATATGGAAATATCTTCAAAATCTTGCTATTTTAGTTTTTTTCCTTTAAAAAATAATTTTCTTCCCAGTTTTTTTCTGTTATATACCTCTTGCTCACCAGTCTTTCTTCCTTAAATTCAAATCGTCTGAGAGAAATGGATGGTAAGTAAATGCCCCCAAGAATGACTAAGTGTAATAAGCAGCTGTTAAGATGCCATTTTCAAAATTAGACCTGAAAAAAATGTTTCTTTTCTGTTTGTTTCCATATGAATACCCTAGATGAGTAGCTACTGTGTATTTATCAGCCAGTGCCTTATATAACATAACACATTCAGGAGACAGTTACCAAAAGAACAGTAGAATTGTGAATACTCAGTGAAAAAGAGATATGCACAGTCTTCCTTCTATAAATAGGCTTACTTCAGATTCATATCCAATAGGCTCAATCAAGCATGAATTCATACTCCTCCTCTTTATACTCTTCAATACACAATTTCACTAAATAATGATAATGTTCTATTTTTAAATATTTTACAACTTTTTTCTTGACAAATTTACCATTGTGCATTCATTATAGGTTGGAGATGAGGGATACACTTTGGTTATGAATGTGAAATTTTATTCTAAGTTATTGTATGTAATTTAAGTAATTTATATACATACTGTTATCAATTAGATAATATTTTCCACCTACATTAATAAGCATTTAGTTCATAAAGAGAATAACACATTTTTGATCTACATCAGGAATAGTGAAAGACCTAGATTGATATATTCTTAGGTTGCAGTGAGCTGCATTGAATGTGTCCCTTTAATTACAGCGGTAAAATAGATTTATACTCACTAATCTTCAATTATGATTGAATCTAAAGCAGTTTTCTTATTGGCACTATTTGTAATGACTGAAAGGAGAAATTATTTGGACTTCAAAGTTTTCATGCAAATATTTTTTTTTTATGTTTCTTCCTGCTACAATCTACCCAGAACAAATATGCTATATTATATGAGTAATTACATTTTAATTGGCTTGTTCTGCAAGCAATTCTAAATAGTACTTGTCTTGTGAGCAGTGATCATGGTTNAGTTAAATATAAGCATAACTTTTCAAGTGTTGTTAGAATTCAAAGTAAAGCACTCATTCCAAAATATTTCAACTTCCTTATAAACAGTTCTCTTTGTACTACAATATTCTCCTTCCCCCAAGTGCTAATGATTAATGTAATCCTTAAAAACAATGGAAACAACTGACTTTATTACTGATTTTATAATTTTGGAAATTCCACGGAATAGATTCCCTACTGTTAAATTTGGAAAATACAAACTTCATGGGATAGCAGTTATGACCTGATGTACTAAGGTAGCACTCAAAACAGCTGATTAATTTACATGGAACAAAGAGTCAAAAAAGGCCAGGGGAACAGCAATTATTGTCACATGAAAATGACCAAGAGACAAGCTAAAAAATAAAAAAAGCACTTGTCTGCAAGTGTATCAATTAAACTCCGTTATTATTAAAACAAATGGTAAGTGAAACTGCCCTAGAAATTAATATCCTATAAATACTAATAACTCTCCCATATTTTTTATTCATAACTTACATAAGTGCTTAAACAATGAGGATGAAATAAAATGATTTTCACAAAACTTTAATAAGATTGTTATTTTAATTTTGCTTACTTTTCTGTTATTCTTTCAAACCTGAATACATATGTGAATATGGAAATATCTTCAAAATCTTGCTATTTTAGTTTTTTTCCTTTAAAAAATAATTTTCTTCCCAGTTTTTTTCTGTTATATACCTCTTGCTCACCAGTCTTTCTTCCTTAAATTCAAATCGTCTGAGAGAAATGGATGGTAAGTAAATGCCCCAAGAATGACTAAGTGTAATAAGCAGCTGTTAAGATGCCATTTTCAAAATTAGACCTGAAAAAAATGTTTCTTTTCTGTTTGTTTCCATATGAATACCCTAGATGAGTAGCTACTGTGTATTTATCAGCCAGTGCCTTATATAACATAACACATTCAGGAGACAGTTACCAAAAGAACAGTAGAATTGTGAATACTCAGTGAAAAGAGATATGCACAGTCTTCCTTCTATAAATAGGCTTACTTCAGATTCATATCCAATAGGCTCAATCAAGCATGAATTCATACTCCTCCTCTTTATACTCTTCAATACACAATTTCACTAAATAATGATAATGTTCTATTTTAAATATTTTACAACTTTTTTCTTGACAAATTTACCATTGTGCATTCATTATAGGTTGGAGATGAGGGATACACTTTGGTTATGAATGTGAAATTTTATTCTAAGTTATTGTATGTAATTTAAGTAATTTATATACATACTGTTATCAATTAGATAATATTTTCCACCTACATTAATAAGCATTTAGTTCATAAAGAGAATAACACATTTTGATCTACATCAGGAATAGTGAAAGACCTAGATTGATATATTCTTAGGTTGCAGTGAGCTGCATTGAATGTGTCCCTTTAATTACAGCGGTAAAATAGATTTATACTCACTAATCTTCAATTATGATTGAATCTAAAGCAGTTTTCTTATTGGCACTATTTGTAATGACTGAAAGGAGAAATTATTTGGACTTCAAAGTTTTCATGCAAATATTTTTTTTTTATGTTTCTTCCTGCTACAATCTACCCAGAACAAATATGCTATATTATATGAGTAATTACATTTTAATTGGCTTGTTCTGCAAGCAATTCTAAATAGTACTTGTCTTGTGAGCAGTGATCATGGTTTGTGTTTGCAAACAGTCTATTACCCTTTTCAAAGACATTCCTTGAATACAAACAGCTGTCAAGTGATCTGCTTTCCAAAAACTTGCTCTCTGTGTGTGTGTGTGTGTGTGTGTGTGTGTGTGTGTGTGTGTAATTTGAGCAAGATCACCTGGAAAATTAGTACTAATAAATATATATAAAATGAGATTTCATGTCCTATCTTGACAATGTATTAAGTGGATTAAAAACCCTCTCTCCATTTCTATAAGAAAATGTTATCTTCTGTTTAATCTTTCTTCACGTTGCCATTTCCCTATTTCTTCTGGTTCTTTTCTCAGAAATAGTCATTATGATTCTTGTATGTAACCGTAATTAAATCATTTTACTTTTCTGTATTTATTAGTTACTTACTATGGATCTGTTAGTGATTATATATAATAATAACTACCTGTGAGCTCTTATTAAGGGCTAACTTTATGTTCAGCATATTTTGCATGTTTTCTCATTAGTGTTCAAAGCAGTTCATGAGATACAGATTGTAATTTGAACCCACGCCTGTATGACTTCATATTCAATAACCCTAACAATTACTCTCATTCTTCTAAACTCTTTTCAATATTAAAATAGTTATCAGTTCTAGGCTTCCCAAATTTCATCATTGCCTGATAAATGTAGATTCTAAATACAGTGTACAGGAATGCTTCTTTTTTATCTATATGATACTGTAACAATGTGCATGAATGAATAATGTGCTCAGTGTTTTTATTAGTTGCTTGTAAGAAAAAAAACATAGGAAATACATTTGCCTATTGATTCTCAAAAGAAAGTATGACTTAGAGCTCCACAAAGCAATTACAAAAGGGATAAGTTGTATCCAGCAAACTTGTCTAACAAAGTTGTTTTGAAGTTTAAATAATATAGGTCAAGCCCTTGGCATAGTAAATACTCCATAAACAGCTGTTACTCTGCATGTTCTGTGAGATTATAGACATCCCACTTGTCTATTACTGCATTCCTAGTTTTAGGATGGACCCCAGCAAGGAAGATTCACAAAATAATGTATTAAATGGATACATTAATAAATGAAAGGTATTGTAATAATGGCAAGTCAGAGTATGGTGAGTGTCATTATTAAAAGTGCCTAATAGGAGATGCATTCTGAGCGAAACTTTAAGGAATGTGATTGACATCAACTGAGAAATGTGTTCCAAAGCAGGGGACTATATTTTATTAATACTCAGGATGAGAATTGGCTTATCGCTTAAGATAGATAACATAACACTACATACAATTTGCAGTCCAATATACAGTATAGTCTATTTTTTTCTAGACTTGAAACTAATGAGTGTTTAACTTTCTTAAATTTACACAGAGAAACACGTTGTGTCTGTAAACTTATTACTATAAAATGGTGGCCTTTTCCTGTGCATTAATGGTGACAGAAAATTAGCAAATGAGTAAAACATGGCATTTATTTGTATTAAAATACTTTTTTAAAGTAGAAATAAAATTTTTCTTATAATATCAATCTAATGTTCCACAGGTAATTCATTTCAAATATTAATTTAAATTTTATTACTTTTGGCTGTTCTTTATAATTATAATCCTAGACAATGCATTCTTTTCATTTCTCTATTGGATTATTTAGATAACAGATAGAAAAGTAAACTTCCAGTTGGTTATATTTAAAGATATTTCTCAATTACTAACAATTAAATGATTGTCATTGCTACCAAATTAGTAATTGCTGGGATATATGATATATGCATTATAAAAGCAGTTCTTATATGCCTATAAATTCTTAAAATTAGCTGTCCATGAACTGGATCTCATGTTCTAACATGTTTCTTTATGTAAAAAGTGAAAAAATGAAGGAAGAAAGTATTGTTAAAATAATTATCAGTGAAATGCCCTGGACTGTTTGCAAGAAATCAAAATCTTGACATTCAAGAAACAATTTTATGGTGAAAGAAATAAAAAAAGTTTTAGTTATATGATAATAAATAAAATCAAATGAAAATTATCTTTATATTTGAAAGCTTCATGGAATGTGAAAAGAGCATATTAATCTTATCTAAATTTTCCAATAATAGTAATAATATCTAATCCATCCAATTTTTTTCACAGGCAAATTTATAGCAATCTATGTCCATATTAAAGCCATACTATTTATCAAAATGAGGATTAACACGTGGGGATACATCATTTGGTATGCCTAAATATTTTCATTTAAGACATGTATATTAATATGACTGGTAGAAAATAAAAGAAAATATTGTTTTTAATGAAGAGTGAAGAGAAATTGACACAATGATTAAATGATGAAACTGTTTGCATGCATGTAGAGGATGGGAGTGGGCAATGATCCAGACCGATATTTCTGGAAAAAAAGTCTTAGTTCAGTGTTAGAGAATCCCAGTTGTTCACCATTCACCTGGAACAACTACCACCACCACAACAAAATATTGTGATTTTTAAAATAGGTGAAACATAGAAAAAGGAAGAGGAAGATTTCTAAAATACATTTTCCTGAAAATTATGATTTTAGAATATGATTGTGCTGAGTGAAGTGTGTTTATGTTTTTTTTTTTAACTCTTAATACTTTTTTTGTTCAATAAGGTTCAAGAAAGGCCATATTGCTGTGAAATAACTGGTTCTTAGGTCAAGAATATTTTAAAATGTAGTTCCCAAATGCATATCCTTATTAACTTTTCAGAAAAGCTGATATGGTATAATAATTATGGAGTGGCCAGAAGTATAGCAGTTCTGAGTATACTATTTATTCTCTACTTGGGAGATGAAGATGGGAGGATCACTTGAGCCCAGGAGTTAGAGGCTGGGTGAACTTTGATCACACCACTACACTCCAGCCCGGGTGGGGGAAAAAGAAAAAAATATTATGAATCCATTGTACCTAAACTTTTCTTGAATGTGATAAACAAAGAACAGTTTTACCTGCCTTCTTCACAGGGGTGTTGAAAAGATAGTTAAAGCTAAGGATACATTGAAAATGCTCCTCAGCCATGAAAAGAAATGAAATAATGGCATTTGCAGCAACGTGGATGGAGTTGAAGACCATTATTCTAAGTGAAGTAACTCAGGAATGGAAAACCAAACATCGTATTTTCTCACTTATAAGTGAGAGCTAAGCTATGAAGATGCAGAGCGTAAGAATGATATACTGGACTTTGGGGACTCGGTGGGGAGGGTGGAAGGGAAGTGAAGGATAAAAGACTACACATTGGGTACAGTGTACACTGCCCAGGTGATGGGTGAACCAAATCTCAGAAATCACCACTAAAGAACTTTTCCTTGCAACTAAACACAACCTATTCCGCAAAAAACTATTGAAATAAAATTTTAAAAAGAAAATGCTAAGATGGCATAAATATTAAATTATTAGTAAACAAGCAATCAGAAGGTAATAATTGATTATAGTATGTGTGGATTCCAGTAGACCCTGTTCTTCTAAATAATAATTCTTTCATATCTAGTAAGTTTTTATTCTTTTTACATTTTTCTACTGTTCAGCATTATAATTATATATGTACATATGATGCCACTTTTAAATAAACAGTGCAATGACAGGCTCATCTTTTTTGGAACTCATGTATTCTACAAATACTTACTAAAGTTAAAAAAAAGTGCAAGGTATTCTGTCAGATATTATAAAGGAAGAGAGATGAATTTTCCTTGAACACTTGGAGTATAGGAGGAAAAGAAAGACATATACTACAATACTGATAATACTGCTCCTGCATCCCAAACACACTACTATATTGTTTCTGTTCTTCTCAAAACCCAGCACAAAACAGCATTATAATCTCCATTTTGCAGGTTAGAAAATTGCCCAAGGTCACACTGCTAATAGCAGAGCTGGGTGAACAGTCTAGAGAATAAGAAAGTAAATGTTATTTTCACTATAGCACGTAATATTAAAAATAACCAATTTCAAACAGCACTAAGCTCTATAAAATTTTATAGCAAAATGCATATACTTTAAGAATTAACTTGTAAATATTTATCCTTATAATATGCACATCCTATTAGCCTTAATGAAAATTCGCTTTCCAATCATCAGGCATTTATTTTTTTCACTCCATCAAATATTTAGTTTTGCAAGAAACATTTTTATATGTGCATTACCTTTTGAAATCCATGAAGATGATTAAGTTGTTTTTTCAAAAACCAAGACCAGAACCTGGAATGCCCAATAATTGCTGAATGAAAGAATGAATGGATGGGTGGTGAATTAGTACAAAAAATGGAATTCTTTCTCTAATATTTTTAGTGCAGGTTAACATTTTATATTGGTACATGAAACAGATGGAATAGGAAAAAATGACAGTATCAAAATTAAAGGCAATAACAAAATCAGTTCATTGTGGGAATGGTAGTAGAAATCGACAGATTTGGTCAGTTATTCTCAGAGGGAAACTTAATAATTTTGTTTAACATAATGCTTATGGAGTTTTACCAGTGGTGTGAGAACCAGTTATCCTAAGGGCTAATTCCAATTCTGCACACAATAACATCATTTTGGTAGCTTGACATAGAAGATGGTTGGAGTATTTATATCTTGAAAATTGACAAATACTAATCACGACTTTTTTTGAGAGCAGACATATTGCATACCACTGGCTTCTACTCATGCTTAGTGACTGGCAGAATTCAAGGGTGATAAATATCTGCAATTCTTGGAGGAGTTTCTCTCAACAAAATGTTGCCCTGTAATTATCTGAGCTTAGACCCGTGTCGACTTGCTTAAAAATACATTTAATTTTTGCCTGCTTTTGAAATTTAACGAATTTTCTCAAAATGTAACTATCATCTAAACTGATGAACCACTGAACTTCGCATAATCATCATTTTATAAAAATCTCTTTACTGAGGGAAATGGCTTTTATGCTATTTGACTCGTACAACTGGTATCAGTTTTTGCTGCTGCCGTGTCATTCGGTTTGATTCTGTTTAGGTGTAAGCACCTGCTGACTTCAGCTATGTCTTCATTGTGGTTGTGCTAGAGCATTTATATATTCAAATGTACATCATTTTATCATCAAAATTGTTCATTTCTCCTTTATATTATACTCATTGCTTTTAATTGATTTTTTGAAGCCAAGAGTATAGGTGGCTATATTATCTGTGAACTGCATTTTAACATATTAAAGGAGCACTGATGCAATTCAGACTTTTCATTTTCCAGAAGAGAGAATATGACCTGACGAGGTAAAGTGACCTGACCCAGGTCACACAACTCACTGACATTTCAGTTTTTTAATTTATCTATTTTCCATTAACTTTCAGTAACCAGTATTATGTTTTAGTGTTATCTGGAATAACACATGCACAGCATTTGTGAAAATACACATGTTGTCCTCTTGACTTAATTTCTAACAGAAGCCTCTGCTAGATTTGAGCAATATACCTTCATCTAAATCATGCCACATTCTTATGTTCAATGACAGAGGATTTATTTATTAGGTAATGAGCCCAGAAATGATAGTGCTACTTCTACACCTTTATTCATTTTATGTCATCTGAGAAATACATCCCATATTTCATATTTCTAAGCATTTGAGGGGCCACTTGCTTTGATTGAAATGGCTAGTTCATGCTACCACCTAGACACAAGTCACTGATCTGAATGCCAGAGCTAATGTGACTGTTGCATACTTAGCTGACTTTTAGCATCAAACTTTACTAATGTGTTTAAACTGAAAAAGAATGAAATGAAAACCTTTTTTCAAATTTCTTTGTCAGCTAAAGAAAGTAAAAAAAAAAAAAAAAAAAAATGTGTGGTAGATGCATAAGGCAGAGGAAATGAGGACTATTGCTGGAAATGTAGCACCGCACAATAAAGAAAAAAATGGCTTTATATTCTAGGTCCCCATGGATAGCTGCCTATGAATATCATAGCAATGCTGTTCTAAGCAAGGTAATTCTTCTCATACCAGTTTTTTCTTGCTCAAGGTCATGTCTAAGAGTAGAATGAAATTAGCATAATGCTTTAAAATATACGTCCAGTGAATTCAAGTTACATTCTAAAACTTCAGGTTGATTTTTTTTTTTTTTTTTTTTTTGTAAGCTTGGTTCCGGATTTTAGCTTGTGCAATGAGAAAATGTTGCCTGAATATTTTTCTGTACTTGAATTGGCATACTTTAAAGTTCAAAATGGGAGGCAGGTAAATTTAAGTTCTAGAATTTAAAAGGTTTAACATTATAATCTGTTTTCTGTCTCTGTATGTTTGAAAATCTTTAGGATATAGCCAACATATTATTCTCAATATGGTGCTTTATTTTCCATTTATGTAACAGATAAAGCGGGTCTTTGATTCATTTGGCTGCGACACTTATTTCATCTATTTATGCAATTGCACGTTCATATATATGAAAGCCAGCTCAAATTTTTCTTCCTCCAAAATCCTCCTTCAAGGACTTCTCAGAGCCTTGAGTACATGCTAACATAAAATAGAAATCTCCAAATAAAAATTATTACTAGCACTGTTCCCAAATTTATTTTTCCTCAATGCCACTTTATTCTAGGAGCATATGAAAAAAATGTACTTCTATTTGGCAAACTTTTAAAATGCTGCTCTTTTATATGATTTACTATTTGTTGTTGTTAGTTTTCAATATACCAAGGCCTAGCTTCCCTATCAGAATCTGCCTGTTCAGGGAAGAGCCAATCCTCTTTATTTATCTGGCACAGTTAATTAAAAAAACAGCTGCTCAACCTTTACAATGTGACTATATTTAGAGATAACTAATTACAGAAGTCTCTCTTTGATTCATATATTTATATATGTGATCATTATTGTAGATGATGTTTTCTAAAAGCACACAGAGAAACCAACATGCAAAAGAAAGGGAAAATATTGTCTGCTTGTTTGCTTCATGAATGTGATCATTTAGATTATTTTCATTACCACACTTTTCCCCGTCATGCTATGTTTTCAGATAGACTTTTATCATGGAGAGAAAAGCAAGGACCCATAAAAGAGTGTTTTGAGAGCTAGCACCATGATATTACCAAGTTTTTCCATTATTATTTTTTCTTTCACCACATGACTTTATATTGGGTAACTAAAAATATCTTCTAATGTTTAAAATTATACTGATGTGTGTGTATGTGTGCGTGTGCGTGCACCTGCACGTGCATATGTGCATGTAGTTGTGTTTTTCAAAATGAAACGTAATATAGGAATTCAAAACATAGAAATGCACCTTTGTAAACTGAGATAACCCTTTCTGGACTTCCTAAATTGAAGTAGAATTTAAACTACCAGTGGGTACACAGGCGAGTCTGAGATTAGCTTTTGGATTCCTAGGCTAACTATTATGATATACACTGCCTACAAAGGAAAAAATAATCAGTAGTAATTATCAATATGTTCAATAGACATTAGACCTTGAGAATGATTTTCAGAACTGAGGCATAAAGTGAAAGTCTTCAACGTGGATGCTTATAGCTGAACACCAAATAGTTGGTCTAGGCTTCCTACATCCCTCCTGTTTAAAGTCAGGATTGTTCCTGAGTCTTTCAGCTATGAGGTTCACAAACCCTGAGAGATAAGTAGCCAAGACAGAGCTAGAATCCAGATCTTCTAAGTCTTACTCCAGTATCCTTTGAAAATTGCTCTTCCAAAAACAGGAGGGTTTCTGTAACTTTGAACCAACTTCTCCGATACCTAAACATTTGGTCTCTATTATATCTTATCTCATTTTAGTTAACAATGTTTCCAATGAGTTATGAGCCTCAGTTTCTCATGTATAAAATTGATAATACTTGTATATAGACTATTATTTAAATTTGTATACACATATATAACACTTATTCAGAATAATAGAATTAGTTTACCTTACTGAAGATACACTTTAGACATAGAATTATAATAGTTCTTATATTGAATATTTACAGGCACAGTTCACATACTGTACTGAAAATATATACTCAGTACATTTTGAATATATTTTGTTTTATGTATCAATTGATTACAACATTTTAAAACAATTGGAAGAAACTTAGTGAGATTTGAATGCTTTAGAGTTCTAATTCTCTAATGAACAAATAAAGGTGAGCTTAATTGGAAAGTAAATGATTTTGTGACATTTTCAGTTTATATACATACAAAATGACAAATCAAAAAAATTCACATTTTAAAATTTTGTCTTACCCAAAATGGAAACTACAGGATTTACATTGTTATTTGGGGTAAATAGTTAAAAATCTTGAAAAGGAACTTTTATTTTTGGCCTAATTCATTGCTTTCTTTATATGCCAGCATACCTCATGCACACACAACTTGAGGCTTCTTTGTGTTCTCACACATAATTTGATATTATAAGTAGGGAGGATTTGAATGAAGGTTTAGAAACGGATCGAAACCCCAATGGAAGCAACTGTATGATGAAATAATTCTAGGTTCTACAAAAATAAAGGAGAATATTGGCAAGATAGTTGAAGGAAATGAACTTTAAGAAGTAGATTCCAACAGGATTAGTCCACTGTGGTGAAATGGCAGAAGTAAATAAAACAAACAGAAAAAATAATTAAGTGGAAAAAGAACTTACAAGACCTGAATTCTTCTGAATTCTAGACAAAAGAGTAGGCAACAGTAATGATAAAATGGATACATTCAGAATAGTACTGAGGACAGAAGGAAAATTTAGAATAATATAATAGTTTGAAGTTTAACATGGTCACTAAGAAGTATATAGAAGTAGAAAGATATGGAAATGACAAAATCAAGACTTCTCAATTAAAGATGTAATATGTTGAGTTAGGTGCACTATTTGCTAAGGACAAGGTGTATGTCTTCCTTATGTTTACACTTCAGTCCGCTTCTGCTCAGCACTGTACTTGCCATGTAGCAGGTATTCAATCAATGCCCTTTTATTTAATCCAGTTTGGTGATCCAGGAAGCTCATTGTATTAGTCCATTCTCACACTGCTATAAAGAAGTTTCTGAGACTGTGTAATATATATATATATATATATATATATATATATATATATTATATATATATATATTTTTTTTTTTTTTTTTTTTTTTTTTTTGAAGGACAGAGTCTTGCTCTGTCACCCAGACTGGAGTGCAGCGGAGAGGTTTTGGCTCACTGCAATCTCCGCCTCCCGGGTTCAAGTGATTCTCCTGCCTCAGCCTCCCGAGTAACTGGGATTACAGGTGCCCTTCTGGCTAATTTTTGTGTTTTTAGTAGAGATGTGTTTTCACCATGTTGGCCAGGCTGCTCTCGAACTCCTGACCTCAGGTGATTAGCCCACTTCGGCTTCCCAAAGTGCCGGGATTACAGGCGTGGCAACCACACCCTGCTGAGACAGTGTAATTTATAAAGAAAATAAGTTTAACCAGCTCATGGTTTCTCAGAATGTACAGGAAATAGGATAGTGTCTGGTCATATTCTGGGGACACTTCAGGAAACTTTCATTCATGGTGGAAAGTGAATGGGAAGCCCCCACTTTACATCACCAGAGAAGGAGGAAGGAAAGAAAGGGCAAGGCACCACACACTTTTAAACACTCAGATTTCATGAGAACTCTATCACAGGAACTGTACCAAAGGGAGAAATCTGCCCCCATGGCCCAATCATTTCCCACCAGGACCCATCTCCAACATTGGGGATTACAATTGAAAATGAGATTTGGTGGGTACATGTATACAAACCATGTTACTCTTATTTGGTGAATTTAAGAAAGAACTAATGACAGATGATGATAGGAGCTAAAGATTTTAGGTCTTCCAAAAAAAAAAAAAATGCAACACTTACCAAGTAATCTCAAATAGATGAGCTTTAATGAGAAAATGTCACATTAATTTTGCACTTTGAAGGAATACATAACACTTAAATACTTTTTTGGATGTAATTTATATGGTACCTACTAAAAAGTGAGGAAACTGAGGCTCAGTAAACCTGAACATTATACCATTAATGTGATCTGAGATATGGTTGCCCTCAGGGACTATATACCACACCATGTCACCATGTTGTATTCATATTTAGTGTTCTTTTCTCTAGGAAGTGATCTCATTTTTGTCATTCTTCACTCATTGGATGAGTCCTCATTCACACACACCACAGACACCTCCAACTGTCTGACAATTCTTAGTCTTAGAAAATTCCCTGAACTCTGTGATTCCAAGGGATGCAGAATCAAACTGATGTTATTAAATGACAAATGGACTGAGGGCTATTTGAGTTTTAAAAATCTAAATCTTAGCCTGAGGCCTTTGCAGAAAAAGAAAAGAAATCCCCAAAATTTTAAGGCATTTTTTGGTGGTGTTTTTCTGATTTCATCTTGGAAGGGCTAAGATTCACAGTTTAGGTTACAGGTAAGTTGTTTCATAAATAAATATGTAGTAGCTTAAAAAAAGATGACCTTGATGTTTCTTAAAATTCTAGTGGCCATGTCTACAATGTAACATGACACTTGATATGCTACATAATCTATATGACTATATGTGCTTGAGAAGAAATACTAGTGTAATCTAGTAACTCTTTATTCTCTTGACAAGGTATGCTATTCCATAGCTCTTTAGCTTTTTGGTAGGGTAAAACTCAAAGAGACAACCCACACAACATTAAAAAGAACTCATTAAATAAAATGCAACATTTTGAGATGCATAATTTTCAAATAGAATCTGAACCTCCAGAATAAGACATAGATATAGACATCTACAGTATATAGAGCCACTAATTTTACCATGCATAAAAGTGGATGGAATATCAAAATGCTTTGTTCAAGTAGTAGATTATAATGAAGACTTAGGGTTTTTTTTTCTTTTTTAATTTTGACAACTTTTAGGCAACAGTAAATATGAACATAGATTATATTTTGTATTTGTATTTATTAAATATGTAAGCAACATCTGTGAAGTGTAGAATAATTTCCATATACAAAAGAAAATTCTTGTAACACATATTTATTTTATAATAGTATACTAGGAACCATCAACTTATTCTTTGAATTCCATATTCCACAGATGTTCATTAGACACCTACCATTAAATGTTAACAAAAGTTTTTCATGGGTGAACTCAATATACTTAAAGGCAGCACTTTTTTTTAAAAAGCATGAGTATAATCTGGATTCCTGTGAGTATAAATGTAGCTCATATTTATTAATGATTGTTTACTCTAAAAATATTCAGACCAGTTTAGCAGGCTCTCTGTCTGAGGCTTGAAGAGCTTGCTGTGGGATCCTTGTTTTCTCAGCCTCTCTAATTGAGGGCACCTTCACACTTTCAGGGCACTTTACAGCACTGAGGAAAACCTAAAATAAAACAAAACAAAACGTGATGGGTCATAACTATGATGAAATAAAAAGAAGAACTGAATACATTGCAAAGTCTGAACATCAAAAATGTAATATTTGAACTAAATTCATCATAAGATAATCAATATTAATGTGGAAAGGAATGCATCTGATTGATATAAAAAGTGTAAGGACACTTGCAGCTCAATGTTAAGCAGTTACATTGCAAAGACTAGTCTCAAATTTTAAAACTTCATTGAAAATCAGTCAACTCTCCATAAGACATTAAAAATCAATTTTCTGATTCTGGTTGTTTCTTTTTCATTAAATTTGTTAAATGGGGATCACTAAAAATAAGGTCTGACAAGATAATGTACATATTGCTTTACATTTTAAACTTCCATATGGCAGATCTTCTTTACCCTATGAACTTGGAAGAATAGATAGTATCATTTTTATTTTATAAATGATGATATCCAGAGAGACTAAGTGATTAGCTGTGTCATTCCGACAAATAATAGACTGGAAATCTAAATCAGTATTTCTCTGAAGGGAAATATATACACATACACGTGTGTGTGTGTGTGTGTGTCTGTGTCTGTGTATGTGCATTTCTTATATCACAGGACTAACACAATGAAATTTTATTTTAAGAATTGAAATTTAGTATGGGAAGTATTTTGTGCAAATGTATAAAACATTGTCACATATTATACAATTGATCCCAGATTGTGACCCTTAGTTGCCTGTAGCAACTTTTAACTTCTCTAAAACTAACTTTATCATCTATAAAATGCAACTATTAATATCTGCCTTATCTCAGTGATACATAAATTCTATGTGTCAGTGTCTGGGAGGATTACATTAGTTTTAGCTAATCATTCATTTATGCATCTATTCATGCAACAAACATTTATTAAGTGCACTCAATGTACAAGCGTTAGTGAAGATGTTGGAGATAAATTAATGGACTTATACTGCATGAAGAAGAAATGTATAAATCATAAACAATAGTACAAACACAAATAACACCATCATTAATAACATCAGACAATTATAAACATGTTGCAATGGTTGAACAGGAAGCTGGGAATTGCTGCAATACTCTAAGCATGAGGTGAGAAGGGCCTCTACTGGAAAGATGCTGCTAGGAATGGAGAAGACCTCATATTTATGAGTAATGCATTTTAAGTAAGAGAGAGAAGGTTGCTCACTCTCCAGTAGAAAGGAATAGAGAAAAAAAGAGCTGAGGAAAGTCAGTTATGATTTAAAACCTAAGATAAAGGCAAAATGGTAATAAGAACACTAAGGGGTGGGCAGTATTAGCGGAACAGTGACAATTTCAGTTTTGATCAGATTGATTTTGAGGTGACTGATACATTCAATATGAAATAAAATGCAAAACTGGAATTTAGATGAAAGGGTAGTGCATAGATTCAGAGTTAGCAGCACGTGGGAATGAGGAAAAACTAGGTTTCTGATTAAATGTTAAAAGACCAAAGTCAGAGCTTAAAACCATACTGATATGCAGAATGCAGAATGGGCAAAGCAAAAATGAAAAAAACAAGTAGTAATATCCCGCAAAACTATGAAGGAAAGAATAGAAAGTTTGTGAACATTGAAATTAGCACAACAGTCAAGAATGAATACTGAAGAGAAATTATCTTAATTTAATAATAAGCAGATACTTTGTGACATTTGATAGAGTAGTTTCAGAAAACTTGTGGCAAGTACAATGGGTTACAGAAGGAATGGTTGGAGAGGAGACAGAGAAAGCAGATGTTGCGCTGCAAAATGGTATGAAGTAACTGTAAGACAGAGCTATTCAAATCATGAATTAGTAAAATCCAAGATGGCTGAAGATAAGAGATGGAAACCAATGGAGAATGTAGGAGTTTCCAGAGGAAGACATTCTCTTACGATCGAATGAAGCAGATTTTAAAGCTCAGCTACAGTAGATGACTCTTAAGAATCTGAAGGAAAGGATGAAGGGTTATATCTTAGCAAATAAGGAGTTGAACTTTTGGGGAGCAGCAAAGAATGTCCAGACAAAGGGAAGGCAAAGTTCAACTTTATTACTAATAAAAATTGGATTAGATGACTTGAGGACATTGTTTAGAATAACAAGCAAAGCAAGCCTCTTAATTCTTCCCCTTGGAATGATATAGACTGAACTCACCCATCTCAGGCATAGCTGAACAATTCCAGTCTTCTCCTCTCTCAGTCACCTTTGATTGCTCCGATGATTTTACCAAAGGTAGATCAGAATGTGTGTTTCGGTGAGCAGATTTGCTCACATAAGTGAAACAATGAAATGGGGGCAAGCAAGAGGCAGCTACAACACGCCTACTTGCTTATTTCTTTGAAATCACCCATGGGATAAATCATTCTTCCTTTTTTGGTGGGTAGGGTGCAAGGCTAAGGGGACATAATTTTTCTCCTTCAAAATTCTTTCCCTTTATGGAACGTAGAATAGGGTGATTACCAATTATAGCTTAATAATCTAAGAAGGACTTAACTTTGTTCCCAGAATGCACCCGCATTGGGTAATCTGTGGAAAACACAACACATCATATAATTCTTTATATGAAAACTTTTATAATGTGTTTTGAATTTTTTTGGTGGTATAATCTGTCTTTGATAGCATAGGGAAGGATAATTCTTATAAAAGCTGAAGAATCATGGTTTAATGTATTGAACAGAATATACCATGAGCAAAAGCTTCTTGATTTGGACAAGTCTCTACCTCATTTCTTTAGGAGAATGTCATTTATGACTCCTCTTGCATTTGTATACCTTCATAATTCTCAGTAACATAGAAATTTGATTTATAGATATAAAATATCTATATATTTTATATAAAATATTTTGGTGCATCTCACCTATTTTTAATTGCATATATTATATTGACCTTTACATCTATTATTAATGACAAATCTCCCCAACTTTCCAAATCTTTAACTTTTCTTTGTTTTTTGTTTATTTAGACAGAGTCTCTTTCTGCTGCCCAGGCTGGAGTACAGTGGTGCAATCTCGGCTCACTGCAACTTCCGCATCTGGGTTCAAGAGATTCTCCTGCCTCAGCCTATGGAGTAGCTGGGACTACAGGCATGTGCCACCATGCCCAACTAATTTTTTGTATTTTTAGTAGAGATGGTGTTTCACCATGTTAGCCAGGATGGTCTCGATCTCCTGACTTCATGATCCGCCCACTTTGGCCTCCCAAAGTGCTGGGATTACAGGTGTGAGCTGCTGTGCCCAGCCTATCACTAACATTTTAATTTATCTCAGAATCATAGTATCAGGATATCTTGAAGGATTTGGCCAAATATATTTCTGCAACATATTCAACAACATTATGTTAAACATGAAAAACGTGAAAATCACATAGGTATGTATATACTGAGAGACTAAAGGGAACAGAAAAGCAAGGTACTGATAATACAGAAGGTCATTGTTCCTAGAATGGAAATAGCTGAGATTGCAAAGGGGCAATTAGGTAGATGTCATGCTGTTAACATAATTTTATATACATATACACATAATGTGTTCATTTATGAGTGGCAGTAAACCTATAGTGATGCAGTCTGTAAGAAAGATGATACAGAGGAATTGAGTAATATGATTTAGAAAATAACAAATAATCTGTTATAAAGTAATAATTATCACATTAAAGCTGACTTTCATATTTTTTCAAGCACTTTGAAATGTACAAGGTTCTGTTCCAAGTATAAAGCTTGCTGAAGAACTTTTTTTTAACTTTATAGACAAAATGTAAAAACAATTGATAAGTTCTCATTTCAGAAAGTTTATGTTAGTGACATGAAAACACGTCAGTAAATGCAGTGTTAACAATTTAATTGAGTAATTTTCCTGTCATCATGACTCCTGGGTAACGTCAAGCTGTTTACAGCTAATATAATTTTGGTAGAATAAAAGTATCCGTTGGACATTTTCATTTCACCTTATGCAAAATATTTTATTATAGTTGACAAGTTTCCAAAAAGAGATTATAATGAAAGTAGTTATTCTATCAGTAACTGCTCAGATAAATGACCTGCCTATATAAATATTTTTCTCAATCTCTGAATAGAATCCCAATCAGTAGTATCGGGATTACATGTAATCCAACTTCTAGCTCTATCATTATGTATTTGTGTCATGTCAGACATTATTTCTTACTGGTTGGTCCTCAATTTTCTCACCTCTTGTCCTTAGCTTTGAACCAATCAAGTTATGGTACATTGTGTTTATTGCTTATCACTAAAGGCAAATATAATAAAATATTTTGCATAAGGTATTTTGCATAATAGAATGTATTACAGTTGTTCAATAAAATTAACTGATTAAAATGCAGGGAATGTTTTTCAAAAAGAGAAGGATGATTTTGAGGGTGGGATCCAGTTGTGAGAGTTGCATGAGTTGGAGGAAGAAATACCATAAAATATTAAATAAAGGAGGTTCTTGAATGCCAAGTTGTGGAGCGTGAATATATTTAATATCTGTAGGGTATGGAAGGCAGTTTCCCTCACTGAGTGAATATAAAAGGCCATATTAACCCATGAGAGTTACCTGCAGTTTGCATTTGTGTTGAAGTTAAGTTGCACTAAATGTATGTAGGGTTATAGGAGGATGATTTAGATCATATGAAACTGTGAAGGGAGAAGAACATACCACGATGAAAGAAGTAATTTAAGAGTCAAAGCTACAGATATTTCAAGTAATACTTAGGAGAAAAAGAAGCTTAACTTCAATTTCATTGAGGATAGTGAAAATCCATTTCAGTAGTGTTCAGGATGATACCAGATTGCAAAAGAAATGGAAGGAAGAGATAGTGAGAAATATGAAGGCAGATGGCATACATCTTATCTTCTAGGGGTCTGGCAATGAAGAAAATAGAGAAAACTTCCTAAAATATTGGGATGAAATTTACTTAATTGCATTTTGGCATGTTCTCGAGGCTTTTTAACTTCTCGTCTGTGGTTTGTCAGAAGTAAAGACAGCTTTTCACATTTCCTGTCTTTTCAAATTTGGCTTCCAAGCCATGTTGAGGATGGAGTTATCTTCAAATTTCAGGGGTGTGATATTGCATATTGGACCACAGATGCTCCTCAATTCTGTGAGGAATTTTCATTATTTTGATTTCTTTTTTCCTATAAAAGTTTGCATTTCACCCTTCTCATTTTTCCCTCACTTGTTAGAGGCTGCCACAGTGAGCTCTAAATTCTCTGGCAGATGGTACTCAAGGATGACTTTGAGAGGATTCCTAGGTTACAAAGACATATACCTTTTCCCTGTCTCCTTGTTATTTGGCTTCTCTTACCCATGACAATGGGCCCTGAAGGAGACCCAAATCTAATCTGAGATGTAATCTCCAGGGAAAACTGAACCATTGGGGAAAGCTCAGTGGTGGACAACCTATGTCCTAAGGTGAGAAAGAGGGCCACTAGCATAAAAACAATTTGAACAGAACTTCCTTGACAAGCCAACAAATTCTAATGACAAAAGGCAAAGGAAAAAGGTCCCTATAGATGGTAAGGATTTTCCAAAGCCTAATTCTTATTTTTTATATCCTACTTTGTGTGGTCAAATGTTGATTCTTCCTTTACCAGATACAAAAAAGGGCTTAATTTAAAATTTGAAATCAAATTTTAGAGACATACACTATAAATAAATACATTTGCCTTTCAAAATTTTAGAACATTATCCTAGTTAATTCAAAATTTTATTTGAGGTGAAGGGCAATTTAAGCTGATTTTCATTGGATCATTTATTATTATTATTATTTGCAGTATATAAGTTATTTACTGTTATATAGCAAATTACCGCAAAACTTAATGGCTTAAAGCATCAAATATATATTAGCTCATAGTTTTTGTGGGTTAGGAATCTGGGTGCTGTACATCTAGTGCTCAGGGTCCTTCACAAAATTTCCATCAAGTTGTCAACCAGGGATGTAGTCATCTGAAGGCTCAAATTAGTGAGTATCAAATTCCAAGCTCACTCACTTGGTTCAAGTTTTTGACATCTGCTTGCTGGAGACCACTTGTTTGCCTTGTGGGCCTCTCCAAAGTAGTTTACGACATAGTAATGGTCTCTCTAGTTAGTATAAGCAAGCCCCAGAAGTACATTTGCATATTCTAATTATTAGATACAAATCAATAGGCTCGAGGGGAGGGGATTACACAAGGACATGGATACTGTGAGGTGGGATCATGGGAAACCATTTTACATGCTGCATACCACTCATGTAATATCCTAGCATAATAAAATCATCAGCTCTTACTAATGAGGACATTTTACCTTTTAGTTTTCATTCATAAAACATTCATTGCCCAACAGAGAAAATTATGCAGAATTTTAATTTTATAAGGAGAAACCGTAAAAAACATAAGACTTGTGGAAGTGTTCTCTTTTGTCCCTTCTTGGTTTTTGTTTGCAAAAAAATATGAAAAATTTTCTGCAGTAAAAGATTAAAATATTAACAAAATTATATATAGCTTTTACTATTTTTAAATGCAAAAATTCACTTGTGTTTCCTACATAAGTAACCAGATTAAAAAATTCTACTATAGACACTTATAAACACAAAAATTAATATTTAAAATGTATTAAATAAAATATTTTATATTTTCAAAATTTTAATTTTATAATGATTTGATATTTTATACTTAAGCTAGTAATGACATTGGCTTTTTGGATCAGGAGACAGGAAATAAGAGATATTAAAGACATGGAAAATTATGCATGGTTCTACAAATATAACATAAATTTAACTTCTCAGTATATCCTAACACATACATTTTTTCTTCTAAAATGGAAGTAAATTGCAACCAAATAAAGCCTTATATTTGTGTATTAGATATTTTAATACTTTACTGCAGAAATATATATACACACACACATATATATACATTATATAGACACATAAAACCAAAATGTCAATTTCCTATACTTCTAGCGAACAGAAATGTATATTCATATATGGCATCATAAATTTATAGAAGGGCCTTGGACATCCTCTAGTCCTACGTTTGTACTGTGTGTCTAACTAAAATGAAACACAAAGGCATCAAGTGAAACGCTGAAGGCTACACCTAAGTAGCCGAAGTAAATCCAAAATGTAAATATTCACTTTAAGTACATGCATGCTTACTACACTTTAAAAAGCTTTTATGTCTTGACATTATTGAAATATTCTGCAGATACTTTGCATAGAATCACAGGGCCAGAATAATTTTCAATGTTATTTACTTAGTCTATGTCTTGTCATCACAAATCTGAAAATGGAGCTAAAAATCACAGCCTGTAGGATTCATCCATTCTATTTTTGGAGCCAATGAAGTTTCTTATATTTGGCCAGCCCTCTCTCAAATGCTCAAAATTGGGTAACATTGTTCCTGTGAGGGGAGGTCGAATATCACAGAGGTTATCTTATAAAACCTCATTGTTTTTACAATGCCATGATATATAGACACTTAGATGGGGAGTTTGGAAGAGTAAAATAAAGGTCAATTAGAAAGCTATGCACATGTTCATGTAAAAGATGATGGTGACATTGACTGAGGTTATAATCATGGGGATGAAAAGGCTGTTTTTTGAAAATGTCATTCTCCTAATCAAAAAACTTCAGTACTATCCCATTCACATTTTTTAAAGGCCAAACTTCTAAATTGAACTTTCATAAACGTTGTTGAGAATTTGCAGTATTTTTCTTTCATAGAAAAAGAAGCACAATTTTTCTTATAGTAAATGCAAGAAGCTTTTAATCCACTCAAAATTCACTCCACCTGAAATTCACTCTACCTTCCATTCTTTAAAAATATAATCCTTTCTTCAAGTCCCCGCTCAAATCCCTCCTTCTCCAACAAGACATCCCTGGTGAGCCCAGCTGCTTTTATTCCTCCTATCTCTAATCTCTTCAATATTTCTTTGTTTTGTTGTGTTTTTATCAAAGGCACCAACAGATGCTGCCTTTTATGACAGTTAGGGTTATCTATCCATGAACCACTAGATCATGCTTTGGAAGGCATTGTATTCCCTGTGTCCAGCACTGAACTTTGCACCAAGGGCACGTTTAGTAAATATTTTTTTGTAGGATAAATGGAAATAATGAATTCATTACTAGAGTTGATGGTGTCCTCAGAGCAACTGATCTCAGATATATTGTGGCTGAGGTCAACAAAAGATGAGACAATGATCGGTTTTATATCTCTTAAAAGCTGAGTCAAACCTTTAATAAATTTACTGTGACTATTACTGTGAAACCTATTCCGTATTTATTTCACTATTAACTCCTCTCCAGTTTTCAGCATAATTTATATGCAACTTACTCTATGAAAACTTCTAAGAACAGTTTGCCTGTTCATTATTTATGCCAATTTCTGTAACCAAAAAGTAAATTATTCCTATTTTGCTTAATTTAATTTTATTATATATCAACCATTTTATAAATATACATAGATACTTTCATAGTTATGTTATATAACATTTACTAATATATATTTTAAAGCACACATAATTTGTATAGTTGCTGTGCAAACACCAGACTATCAAATATTGATAAACTGGTTATTGATAGAATATCCAGTCTCTACATTTGAGAAAGAGATTTTTTCCTTTTAATTACAGATGGAGTATCCCTTATCTGAAATGCTTGAGATAAGAAGTGTTTCAGATTTTGGATTTTTTCAGATTGTGGGATATTTGCATTATACTTAGGTTCAGTATTCCTAATCCAAAATTCCTCAATGAGTACTTCCTTTGAGCATGATATTGGTGCTCAAAAAGTTTCACATTTTGGAACATTTTGGATTTTGGAGTTTTGGATTTGACATGCACAATTTGTATTATTTTCTTATTAATTTTACCACTTTATTGTCTTCCACAGTCAAAGAAAGGTATGAGTCAAAGATACCAAACTTAGAGGGAAGAAAATCCATTAAGGCTACTGTCTATGCATAAACAGAGGAAATATGAAATATCTCCACCTAAGTTATTACAAATTTACATATTAAAGCATGGACAAACTCCCTTTTTCTAAATTGGCAACTATAGTTCCACTCAAGTGACAGGTTTGTGTACAAATAAGAGGATAAGCTGTTAGCAGTTACTGAACACTGAGACCAAATCATAACTCAGGATTGCAAAGTGCTCATAAATGTGGAGAAATATAGTCATTGCCTAATAATTAATTTTAATTTTTTACCAAAATTTGGCTGCTTGNAAATTATGCAGAATTTTAATTTTATAAGGAGAAACCGTAAAAAACATAAGACTTGTGGAAGTGTTCTCTTTTGTCCCTTCTTGGTTTTTGTTTGCAAAAAAATATGAAAAATTTTCTGCAGTAAAAGATTAAAATATTAACAAAATTATATATAGCTTTTACTATTTTTAAATGCAAAAATTCATTTGTGTTTCCTACATAAGTAACCAGATTAAAAAATTCTACTATAGACACTTATAAACACAAAAATTAATATTTAAAATGTATTAAATAAAATATTTTATATTTTCAAAATTTTAATTTTATAATGATTTGATATTTTATACTTAAGCTAGTAATGACATTGGCTTTTTGGATCAGGAGACAGGAAATAAGAGATATTAAAGACATGGAAAATTATGCATGGTTCTACAAATATAACATAAATTTAACTTCTCAGTATATCCTAACACATACATTTTTTCTTCTAAAATGGAAGTAAATTGCAACCAAATAAAGCCTTATATTTGTGTATTAGATATTTTAATACTTTACTGCAGAAATATATATACACACACACATATATATACATTATATAGACACATAAAACCAAAATGTCAATTTCCTATACTTCTAGCGAACAGAAATGTATATTCATATATGGCATCATAAATTTATAGAAGGGCCTTGGACATCCTCTAGTCCTACGTTTGTACTGTGTGTCTAACTAAAATGAAACACAAAGGCATCAAGTGAAACGCTGAAGGCTACACCTAAGTAGCCGAAGTAAATCCAAAATGTAAATATTCACTTTAAGTACATGCATGCTTACTACACTTTAAAAGCTTTTATGTCTTGACATTATTGAAATATTCTGCAGATACTTTGCATAGAATCACAGGGCCAGAATAATTTTCAATGTTATTTACTTAGTCTATGTCTTGTCATCACAAATCTGAAAATGGAGCTAAAATCACAGCCTGTAGGATTCATCCATTCTATTTTGGAGCCAATGAAGTTTCTTATATTTGGCCAGCCCTCTCTCAAATGCTCAAAATTGGGTAACATTGTTCCTGTGAGGGGAGGTCGAATATCACAGAGGTTATCTTATAAAACCTCATTGTTTTACAATGCCATGATATATAGACACTTAGATGGGGAGTTTGGAAGAGTAAAATAAAGGTCAATTAGAAAGCTATGCACAT
The DNA here is from genome assembly GCF_001698545.2 of Rhinopithecus bieti. Lineage (NCBI taxonomy): Eukaryota > Metazoa > Chordata > Mammalia > Primates > Cercopithecidae > Rhinopithecus > Rhinopithecus bieti. The sequence continues at coordinate 236,416 of NW_016823359.1, read as the reverse complement.
GTTCATGTAAAAGATGATGGTGACATTGACTGAGGTTATAATCATGGGGATGAAAAGGCTGTTTTTTGAAAATGTCATTCTCCTAATCAAAAAACTTCAGTACTATCCCATTCACATTTTTTAAAGGCCAAACTTCTAAATTGAACTTTCATAAACGTTGTTGAGAATTTGCAGTATTTTCTTTCATAGAAAAGAAGCACAATTTTCTTATAGTAAATGCAAGAAGCTTTTAATCCACTCAAAATTCACTCCACCTGAAATTCACTCTACCTTCCATTCTTTAAAATATAATCCTTTCTTCAAGTCCCCGCTCAAATCCCTCCTTCTCCAACAAGACATCCCTGGTGAGCCCAGCTGCTTTTATTCCTCCTATCTCTAATCTCTTCAATATTTCTTTGTTTTGTTGTGTTTTATCAAAGGCACCAACAGATGCTGCCTTTTATGACAGTTAGGGTTATCTATCCATGAACCACTAGATCATGCTTTGGAAGGCATTGTATTCCCTGTGTCCAGCACTGAACTTTGCACCAAGGGCACGTTTAGTAAATATTTTTTTGTAGGATAAATGGAAATAATGAATTCATTACTAGAGTTGATGGTGTCCTCAGAGCAACTGATCTCAGATATATTGTGGCTGAGGTCAACAAAAGATGAGACAATGATCGGTTTTATATCTCTTAAAAGCTGAGTCAAACCTTTAATAAATTTACTGTGACTATTACTGTGAAACCTATTCCGTATTTATTTCACTATTAACTCCTCTCCAGTTTTCAGCATAATTTATATGCAACTTACTCTATGAAAACTTCTAAGAACAGTTTGCCTGTTCATTATTTATGCCAATTTCTGTAACCAAAAGTAAATTATTCCTATTTTGCTTAATTTAATTTTATTATATATCAACCATTTTATAAATATACATAGATACTTTCATAGTTATGTTATATAACATTTACTAATATATATTTTAAAGCACACATAATTTGTATAGTTGCTGTGCAAACACCAGACTATCAAATATTGATAAACTGGTTATTGATAGAATATCCAGTCTCTACATTTGAGAAAGAGATTTTTTCCTTTTAATTACAGATGGAGTATCCCTTATCTGAAATGCTTGAGATAAGAAGTGTTTCAGATTTTGGATTTTTTCAGATTGTGGGATATTTGCATTATACTTAGGTTCAGTATTCCTAATCCAAAATTCCTCAATGAGTACTTCCTTTGAGCATGATATTGGTGCTCAAAAGTTTCACATTTTGGAACATTTTGGATTTTGGAGTTTTGGATTTGACATGCACAATTTGTATTATTTTCTTATTAATTTTACCACTTTATTGTCTTCCACAGTCAAAGAAAGGTATGAGTCAAAGATACCAAACTTAGAGGGAAGAAAATCCATTAAGGCTACTGTCTATGCATAAACAGAGGAAATATGAAATATCTCCACCTAAGTTATTACAAATTTACATATTAAAGCATGGACAAACTCCCTTTTCTAAATTGGCAACTATAGTTCCACTCAAGTGACAGGTTTGTGTACAAATAAGAGGATAAGCTGTTAGCAGTTACTGAACACTGAGACCAAATCATAACTCAGGATTGCAAAGTGCTCATAAATGTGGAGAAATATAGTCATTGCCTAATAATTAATTTTAATTTTTTACCAAAATTTGGCTGCTTGTAATTTCATTAAAAGTCACGAATCAAATCAGTATAATCCTTAATTTGCTCTGAAAGGCATTTTCTTTACATTTTCCTAATATCTGTATTATTAAAATATCTTTGGCCTTATATCATTACTAAATAAATGAGATATTTGAAGGAAATGACATTTTAGGAATTCTAAATGAGGGACAGATCTCCTCCATATTCCATAATCCAAAACGGTGCCTTTTTGAGGAAGGATAAAAGTGGAGAAGAAAGGAGACGGGAGCCTGCTTGATGAGATGCAGATGGATTTATAGTGTGGACTGATAGTAAGTCCCAAATCAAATTCTTACTCGTGCTTTTGAGATAGCCTCCCATTAGAACCCCTTTCCTCTCTTCCCATCCTACATACTTAGCATGGCAGAGGGTAGGCAGATGCCAGGTGTATTTTATTATGAGGTCAATGAGTAACAATTCTGTTCCTGTCTCTTTTGAAGCCTCTTATAACATGGCTATACTGTTATAAAGCAATCATATTTTATGCTTTTCCCCAGCCCACGTCCTGAACATTAAGCAAAAGTGGAGACTGAATAATTACATTAAGGATGAATTGCAAAATACTAAAGTCCCTTATGATAGTGCTTAATCCTTTATTGATCAATGTTTCACAAAGGTGCATTGGTCATTATCACCACTGTGCCTTTGGTTAGATCCATTTACCTGCCTGGAACATCCTCTCATTTCTCATTTATCTCACTTGTATCCTACTGATATTGCCAGAACTTGTTGAAGTCCACTTTCTACATGAAACTTTCAATTTTTTTTTTTTTTTCTTGAGTGAAGGGGTGGCCTGCCCCTCCACACCTGTGGGAGTTTCTCGTTAGGTGGAACGAGAGACTTTAGAAAAGAAATAAAACACAGAGACCAAGTATAGAGAAAGAAAAGCGGGGCCCAGGGGACCGGCGCTCAGCTTACAGAGGACCCACGCTGGCACCGGCCTCTGAGTTCCCTTAGTATTTATTGATAATTATCTTTACCATCTTAAACATAAGGAGTGGCTGGACAATAGGCTCATTGTAGGGAGGATCAGCAGTAAGACATGAGAACAAAATCTCTGTGACATGAATACAGTTAAAGGAAATGCTGTGTCTTGTGGATGGCATATGCAAACAATTCTCCATAAACCTTTTACGCATTGCTCCAGCAAGTCCCCCTTATCCTAAAGGCGGTTCTCTCTTTGCTCAGTAGAACAAAGCCAACTTAGCAATAGGTTTTACACCGGGAGATGTCTTTCCATTGCCAGGGGACGGGCGGAGACCAAAATGTTTTCTCCTTACTAGAGATAAGGAATGTGATGACCTTAACACAAGCAGCTTTGAGGGCACGTTGTTTAACAGAGCAGGCCCATTCTGTGCAGCCGCCAATCCCTTTAAACTTAAGTCCACACAGCACATATCTCTTCAAGGACAAGTTGGGGGTAGGGTCACATATTAACAGCATCTCATAACATGAAAATACGTAACCGAATGGAGTCTCTTAAATCTACTTCTTTCTATATAGACACAGTAACAGGCTGACCTCTCTTTTCCCCACACTTGAGACAGAGTGTCACTCTTGTCGCTCAGGCTGGAGTGCAATGGCAGGATCTCAGCTCACTGCAACCTCCGCCTCCCGAGTTTAAGGGACTCTCCTGCGTCAGTCTCCCAAGCGGCTGGGATTACAGGCACTTGCCACCACGCCCAGCTAATTTTTTTGTATTTTTTGTAAAGACGGGGTTTCACCATGTTGGTCAGGCTGGTCTCCAACTCCTGAGCTCAGGTGATCCACCCACCTCAGCCTCCCAAAGTGCTGGAATTACAGGTGTGAGCCAAGGCACCTGGCTGCTTTCCAATTTTTTAATCTACTTTAGGTGAATCACATCCTCCTTCTAAATCTTCCTGAATATTGCCTATACCTTGTGATAGAGACAGCAGAGTACAACGCAGTCTTTCCCAAAATATCTTTTTAAAATCCTTATTTGAAAGGAAATGTTGAAGACTTAAAACTATATTGATGCATGGAAGTCTTTGAAAAGTCCTTGAGTAAATGAAGAAGTTTGTTCAACTTTTAAAACTGAACATTTCTTAAACTTGTACGATTGCATCTTTATTTCATGTAATAATCTTCTTGCAAAATACACTGGAGAAATAGAAATATATACAAGTTTGGGACCAGACAGACTTGAGTTTAAACCTTACTTCCATGGCTTAATAAACAATCTCATTACATTTACTTAAATCGCTTTAAGCTTCTGTTTTGCATTAGGCAAAAGAAATGTTTCATACCAGTAGGTATTCCAAAATATGCTTCTTTTATATTGTTTCTCCACAGGTCCTGACATTCAATTGTTTTATGCAGTTTAGTGTGTTTTCTTCTAGGGAGCAGGAAATATGTTGTGTATATCTTTCAAATAATAAGTACAATCTTGCACATGCTAGGTGTGGAATAGATTATTTCTGCCTGAGTAAAACGTTATAGTGTGGCTACATCGTTTAGCATTTCTGATGTAGAAGATATACAACTTTTAGATTCATTGACAAAAAATTTTTATATCAGTTTTAATTTTGAATGTCTGATGTCATTATTCTCTAACATTAACCATACATTTGAGACTTGGTGGATTGTTGGGTTGTCTGTGTAATTTCATGAGTATATTCAATCTCAGTTATTCCCCATGCTGAAACTGCCTTATCATTATTGTTACTGCTAATGCATATCAGAAGATCACACTATTCTGGTGGTGCTGTGACTATAACAATTTCATAATTCAAGATATTTATAAAATCACATTATGGGAGGATTCCTTAAATAGTGGACTCTCTTTAATTGGCATACTCACATCTACAAATAAATAACTGTTTTAGCCAGATATGTACTCTTTATCTCTGAGAAAGTTTGGATTGTAGTTTTGAAAGATGATTCCTTTTGGTTTTGAATTCATTTCTTACAATTAGTCTAATGATCCATTCTTTCCTGGAGGGCTTAATTTGTGAGTTCTCTCCTCCGTAACAACATGAAATCTCCTTGAAAAGAACAAGTTCAGTTTATTTAGACTGAGGCCATTGCAATAAAGAACAAAGTTCAGTTTGTGCTCTTCTCTAAGTGCCATAGATGAAATTATTCTGATTTTCCCCAAGGTTAATGGGCACAGGGTGACATTTCAATAATATTGTAATAATCTAATAATTTCCAGTGCTAATTAGTACAATCCCAAACCATGGGTGAACAAAATTAAAAACTTTTTCTCTGTTTGAGTGTAAGTACCATAACTTCACAACTAATCTAATGGTAAGTGCTTCATTACAGTTTTGCAAACATTAAATTTTACTATAAATATTTGGATAAATTATATTCCAAGCAGTACTAACAGTCAACTCTCATTTTTTCTGCATTGCCCACGTTAGGTACAGCCCCCATACACAGATGAGTGAGGAGCTGCTATGTTCCCTGTGCCTGGTAGGCCAGACCTGGAAACATGAAGGAACATAGACGGGCAATGAGTATAACGAGAAGAACCTGGACTTTGGAGACTAACCTGGATTTGAATCTTGGCTCTCCAAATCACAATTTATTTATCCATGGTGCCTGCCTCACAAAATTTTAGTAAAAATTCAATATGTCTTTACTAAGGATATATTAAAATATGTAATCATTTTACATACATCATGTATATGTAAAATGCCTAGCAGAGTACCCTGATGCTAAGAGCTCTCGTATATATAGTTCCCTTTTACCATGAAATTTTACTACAGAATCACTTTACAGTCTTATATTTATCAATAATAAGTAATGTAGGTATACTATTTATAGTTCTAAATTACACAGGCCTACTCTTTTTCTCACAGAGTCAGCTGCATATTTGATAGACTCTTTTTCCCATGACTGTGAAACTGCCTCATGAGTGGCAGTGGCCTTTGTGGAGTAAGTATTATCAGAGTGATCTGGGGAAGGATTAAATTGTAATCTCTCCACTGAGCTCCCCCTTTCTGGTTTAATGGTTTAACAAATGGTTTAATGGTTATTAGGATTATGTGCTAATAATATTACTTAAGCTTTTAGAAAGTTTGGAAAGTGAAAAGCTGCTAAGGAATGGAATGAGTTCTTTATGTCCTCAACTAGAAGCTCTTTTCCCCTCCACTACTTGTTTGTGGTATCCTTCAAGAGCTAGTAAGCTTATTAACTTTTCTGCCTCAATAATGTCTGCATAATATATAAACTAAAGAAGCACTGAGCTGGAAAATTGATTTTATGCTTATATTGCTTGAAAATTTCTACCAAGCCTAATAATATTACTATTTTTTTCTCTAAGAGCTACTATTTTCCCTTGCAAAAATAGCAGGAGAGGATTATGTACAGTTCTAATTTTACCACCCTTCTCCCGATTAGTAGATACAGTTCTACTAGATAGTAGATACAATTCTACTAGAAACACTTAATGCTTTATTCTTTTTTATTCTTTAATGACTGCCTAGCATATTGTCTCAGTATTATAAGTCTCTTTCCTTACCAGATTTTCAGTATATGACTAATGAGGGAAGCCAGTCAACTCAGATCATTTTTTATTTCTGAGATATATGTAAAGTTAAATACAAAATACAATTGTGTCAAATTAGTCAGATATTTTTCTTTATCTTCCTTCTAGTTCCAACCTACTCAATTACCTTTACTTCTCTCTACACCTTCTCATGAACCCTAGTGTTGAGCTAAGTGAAATACCTATCAGTGCGCACTCCATACATTATCTACTTCCGTGACTTTTCTTATGTTGTTCCTTTCTCAATTTGTCCTTTCTTTACTCTTTACATGTCTTCTACCTATTCTTCAACGTTCTACTAAAACGATATTCTTCCACATAACATTCTTTCATCTATCCATGATTTCTGAATCTCTTTTAATCTTTATAATATTTAATTCAAATACATGGATTATGTCACATTTTATTACATATTTGGAAACTCATGAGTCTGTCTTAACCTTAGTCCTAGTCTATACACCAAATGAAATAAGAAACTATGTCTATGTTATTTAATACTTAGGTTTTCATCCACATGGGGAAAAATAAACCTCTAAGAATCAAACAAAAAATTATTTTAAATAAGGCTAACTTTAATTATACCATAGTCATACCCATATGAACTTAATGTAATAAAATTAATTAATTACTAGTATGTACAGATAAATATAAGGTATGAAAGCCAATTTAAAAAAAAAAAAAGAACACTTTTGCCCCTGAGGGACAAAATTTTAGTGGAGAAGAAAGATATGTAAGCATTAGATTAGTACAAATCAAGGTTGATAGACACTTAAACAAGTACAAACAGAGCACTTGATAATATCGAGAGGAGAGATCATTTCATCTTAAAATTCATGATAATATAAAGCATTCCTTTTTAAATGAAATTGAAGAAGGTCATCTCTTTAGAGAGTAGAAGAGTTTCTATCCCTCATCAGTATTGAGAACAATACAGTTTTGAAAATAAAGAAATATAAATTTAACATCTAAAAGAATCTCAAGTGCTCGCTTTGGCAGCACATACACTAAAAGAATCTCAAACATTCCTAAGGCAAACGTTTCAGTTAAAGGGGTTAACTAGTATATTTAAAATGCAAACACTTCTTTGTGAAGCATGTTGAAATTAAAAATAATAAAGCCAAACTATCTGGAATTTCATATATTTAAAAAAATATATATTTTCCTGCTACAAGGCCAAATATATTTCTTTCTTTCCAGTCCTAAAATATGCCCTGTATCATCAGTGTAGTTTGTAGGTCTGTTCATCAAAAGTGTGGGAAGTATCTCATGCCAGAATGCATTTACTGTTCCCCTATCAAGTGATCACCATTACAATATTGGCTTTAGAATTATTAGCTTCTGTACCTGTATCTGACCTTAACTTTAACTACAAATGTAGGAAAAGTTTTGACAAGGCATACAGTTTTGACAAGTTACCTCACACTTCTGGGTCCTAATTTTATCTGTAAATGCTAATTATGTTACTTACTACTCTTGGATGATAATTTTGATAATATGTTGCATTAGAAAATTATTAGTTTTATAGTGATCGATTGATGAGGAAATTCTCTGAAAGTGATGCTTCTTTACAAGAAAAGCACCCAGGCTGGAAACAATATAAACATTATAAAAACATGTGAATTAACACTGTCAATTCACATTATTTTTCTTAATATACTTTTAGTTTACTGAATTCATATGCTTGCTAGGAGCTAGAAGCTTTATATATATTCCCACTTTATACGACAATATAAGAAGATCAAACTATTATATCCCACAGGGAAAATATTTTAAAACTTTCACAATTGCAGGTTTTTCCCTTAACACAATTTCTTGATTATAGCATTTAAGCTATTATACTGCTATCTATCTATCTATTAAATTTTATCTACCTATTTATCTATCCATTTCTATAGCTAGACTATAATCTATTCAAGACTAGTATCTGACTTTAGTTTCTACTACTAGTTCCTAATGCAATGGTACAGTGTGTGGCATGCGTACATACTCCTATGGTGTGTGCTAAGGAAAGAAATTAACAAGTTGTTTTCTCCCATGTTGTATAGTCCCAGTACTACTTGCTCTCAGACACTAGTGAATAATTTATTGCTGTTCATAGTTTAAAGAATGCTGATAATTGAGTGTATTGGTTTGTTATTGCCATGTAACAAACTACCACAAACTTAGCAATTTAAAACAGCCCATATTTATTAATTCACAGTTTTGTATGTTAGAAGTCTGGCACTGTGTGGTTCTCTCCTCAGGGTATCACAAAGAAGAGATCAAGTATTAGCTAGGTTAAGTTTACCTGTGCAATCCCTATATCTTAGCTAGGAATATTTGGAAACAGTGGAGGTTCATGTATTCTTCGCTGATTATTTATGGTTTTGAAGGCCAAAGAGGTTTCAATAAACTGTGTAGATATGCCTCGCAGCTGGCGCAAAATTTTTGGTGAAGTATTTCCTTAATTTGGGGAGGTATGTGTGATGCATGTTAAAATAAAAGTAAAAACTACTCAATGGAGAGCATCTCAAAATATGATTTTCATGCAAAGAAAATAAGCTAAAAATCTTTATTATTATTCAATTCAATGTGGAAATTTTTTTTTTTTTAAGATGGAAAATTATGCCACAGAGTCATTAATCTGCATAGCACGTAACTCTCTAATTGCATTTAGAGGAATAAAATAAAGTTTGCCAACAACGAAAAAGGGGGACCAGAAAATTTGTTGACAGCATATCCAATGAACACAGTTTCGGACAATAGGATGCATGTTAAGCCTGACTGGATCTATTCATTCTCCTGTCAACAGCTGGCATGCCTCCTTCACAATGGCAGAAAAGCTACAGGAAGTTTCTCTGTTTGGCAAACAACATGTTGAGACATTTTCTTGTCTCTCTATGCTCCTTACTGTACATTGAGATATTTTTCTAGAGAATAAGTGAAGAAATTATGCTATTACTGTAGAGTGACAAGTAATTTACACTATATAAAGGAACAGTACAGATATTGTTTTATTCACACTAAAAACAAATAATTGGAAGAATTTCTATGTAACTATGAAAACTAGAAATAAATGGTGCTAAAATGTGCAAAAGATGATACATTTTCAGGCACGTATTACAGAGTTTCACTCAAAGTATGACTAGTATGTGAAATGCTGGTACTCAGTTGTGAATGATTTTCACTGCAATGGCTAGGTAGGAAAACTTACTATTAATAACTTTTGAATCTTATATCCCCATTTCTGAAGAGCTGACCACTCTGGAGATTTGTTTCACTGTGGTTAACATTGTACCACTCATTTACTTACTTGTCAGGGGTTTTATTCAGTTAATACCTTTTTGTAAATAGTTACACCTTAAAAGTTTTAAAATGATCAGATTTTATTTGATTGTTTACTACTTCACTTTCAAAAAAAATGTATTACAGAAAAGCAATACGTTGACATTAGTTTATGTTTGAAATAACTTGAAATACCACCAAAACTTAACGGATCAGATAACTTCCAGTTGACATTAGCAAGCTTTCTAATGATGTAATTTCTTCTTTTTAAAATCCCTTTATAATTCCCTCTGACTTTTTTAACTTCAAAATTATATTCTTCTCAAATAATAAAATATGTTGTTTTCTACTACATATAAATGATTTATCTACACAGTAGTTTTTCTTATTTCTGAGTTAGATACCTGCTAGGCTTACATTTGCAACTTGTGTAGAAAAATGTGCTTGCTTAGATTCACAGCATATTTGAATATCTATAGCATTACTGGACTGTGATGATTGCTGCTGCTTCCTTACATCTTCATTCAAGAAGGATATTTGGAATTTGTTAAATATTTGCTCTAATAAAGCCAATTGCATTTAGATAAATAAAACAAAGTTTCATCAGGAAAATAGGATCCTAGAGCTTGCAGCTTTTCAGTACATTCTTTTCAAATTTTTAGTGATTTATAAAAGCGTCTACAAGGTGAAGTCAAAGGCAGATAAACCTGAGATATAATCTCTTGCCAACAATTTTGGCTCAAGAACTTCGTATACATGGTTTAAATATTCCTTAGAAGTCTTACTACATTATTAATTTTATGATTGGTGATATCTTTTAAAATATTCAATCATATAATCATATTTCATCTATCTATTCAATGAACTTTTACTACTTACCTAATATGCAATTAACATATTTCTTTCTTTCTTTCTTTTTTTTTTTTCTGAGAGGGAGTCTCGCTCTGTCACCCAGGCTGGAGTGCAGTGGCGCGATCTCCGCTCACTGCAAGCTCTGCCTCCGGATTCAAGCCATTCTCCTGCTTTAGCCTCCGGAGTAGCTGGGACTACGGGCGCCCACCACCACGCCCGGCTAATTTTTTTGTATTTTTAGTAAAGACAGGGTTTCACCATGTTAGCCCGGATGGTCTTGATTTCTTTGCATTGGTAATTCAGAGCTAACACAGCAAACAAAACCTCTTGCCTTCATGGAAAGTGCATTTTAAAGAGAAGGAAATAATAAACAAGAGATATATTGTTAAGATATGTAATGTATCAGATGGCCATATAAACTATGAAGAAAAATAAATCAGGGATGGCAGAAAGGGATTGAAGGCAGAAGCTGCAGTTTTAAACAGGGTCATCATGGAGGGTCTCACTAAGAAGGTGAGCAAGACCTGAAGCAGTTGAGGAAGAAGCTGTGTTTTTCTGTAAGAGAGAGAGCATTACAAGTAGAAGGAATAACAAGATCAGGACTGCAGAGATGGGAATATACTTTCTGTATTGCAGGAGCAACAAAAAGACTTGGGTAACTGGATGTCAGTGAGGAAGAGGCTGAATACTAGAATCTGAGGTCTGAAATTTAACAAAGGGTCTGATTACAGAAGACTCAGTAAACCCCGGGAAGATTTTGACTGTTTCTACAGGTGTGTCGAGATGCCATTCAAGGCTGCCCTGACATACGAAGAAACTTTTACAACAATCTTTTGTCTCACCATGGTTTCTCCTAGTTTTTTGTTGGTTCCTCAGATATATGTTACCTTTATTCTTCTGAAGTTTCGGAGTATTTGATTTTGGTGGAGGAAATGAGGAACTCTACTAGTTTGTCATCTTGTCAGAACTTGAAGTGCAAAATTTCATTAAAATATGTATTTTTTCAGTTTTATTTCAAGTTCGGGGGTACATGTGCAGGTTTGTTATATAGGTGAACTTGTGTCATGGGGATTTGTTCTACAGATTATTTCATTACCCAGGTATTAAGCCTAGTGCCCATTAGTTATGTTTTCCAATCCTCTCCCTCTTCCCACCCTCCACCCTCCAGTGTCTGTTGTTTCCTTCCATGTGTCCATGTGTTCTCATAATTTAGCTCCAACTTATAAGTGAGAATATGCTATATTTGGTTTTCTGTTCCTACATTAGTTTACTAGAGATAACAGCTTCCAGCTCCATCCATTTTCCTGCAAATAATATGACCTTGTTCTTTACTATGGCTGCATAGTATTCCATGATGTATTTGAACCACATTTTCTTTCTCTTTTAAAATTCCCAACTTTTAAGTTAAATGGTACATGTGCAAGATATGCAGGCTTGTTACATAGGTAAATGTGTACCATGTTGGTATGGTGCACAGATCATCTTATCACCCAGGTGTTAAGCCAGCATCCATTTTTCTTCCTGATGCTCTCTCTCCTCCCAACCCACACCCTCCAACAGGCCCCAGTGTATCTGGTTACCTGACATGTGTCCATATGTTCTTATCATTTGGCTCCCACTTATAAGTGAGAACACATGGTATTTGGTTCTCTTTTTCTGAATTAGTTTGCTAAGGACTCCAGCTCCATCCATGTCCATGCAAATAACATGATCTCATTAATTTTTTTGGCTGTATAGTATTCTATGGTGTATATGTACCACATTTTCTTTATCCTAACATTGATGGATGTTTAGGTTGATTCCAAGTCTTTGTTATTGTGAATAATGCTGCAATGAACATTCACATGCATGTATCTTTATAATAAAATGATTTATATTCCTTCAGGCATATACCCAGTAGTGAGAGTGTTGGGCTAAATGGTATTTCTGTCTCAAGGTCTTTGAGGAATCACCACATTGTCTTTCACAAGGATTGCTAACTTATACTCCTACCAACACTGTAAAACACTCCTTTTCTCCACAATCCTGCCAGCATCTGTTCTTTATTGACTTTTTAATAATATCTATTCTGAGTGGCATGAGACGGTATCTCATTGTCGTTCTGATTCCTATTTCTCTAATAATCAGTGCGGTTGATCTTTATTCGTGTTTTTTGGCTACATGTATGCCTTCTTTTGAGAAGTGTCTGTTCATGTCCAATGCCCACTTTTAAAGTTTTGTTTTGTTTTGTTTTCTTGTGAGTTTGTTTAAGTTCCTTATAGGTGCTGAATATTAGACTTTTGTCAGATGGATAAATTACAAAACTTTTCTCCCATTCTGTAGGTGGTATTTTTACTCTGTTGATACTTTCTTTTGCTGTGCAGAAGCACTTTACTTTAATTAGATCCCATTTGTCAATTTTTGCTTTTGTTGCATAACTTTTGATGTTTTTTCATGAAATATTTGCCTATTCCTATGTCCTGAAGGGTATTGCCTAGGTTTTCTTCAAGAGTTGGTTTAGTTTTCCATTTTCCATTTAAACCTTTAATTTATCTTGAGTTGATTTTCATATGTGGTGTAAGAAAGGGGTCTAGTTTCAATCTTCTGCATGTGGCTAGCTAGTTCTCTGAGCACCACTTATTGAACAGGGAATCTTTTCCCCATTCCTTGTTTTTGTCCTTTTTCAAAGATCAGATGGTTATAGTTGTTCAGTCTTATTTCTGGGCTCTCTATTCTGTTTCATTGGTCTATGTGTCTGTTTCTGTAACCAGTACCATGCTGTTTTGGTTACTGTAGCCTTGTAGTACAGTTTGAAGTGAAATAGCATGACGCCTTCGGGTTTGTTCTTTTTGCTTAGGATTGTCTTGGCTATTCAGGCTCTTTTTGGCTTCATACGAATTTTAAAATATCTTTTTCTAATTCTGTGAAGAATGCCAATGTGAGTTTAATGGGAATAACATTGAATCTATAAATTGCTTTGAGCAGTGTGGTCATTTTCATATTAATTATTCCTGTCCAGGAGCATGAAATGTTTTTCCATTTGTTTGTGTCATTTCTGATTTATTTGAGCAGGTGGTTTATAGTTTGTCTTGAAGAGATCCTTCACTTCCCTTGTTATCTCCTAGGTATTTTATTATTTTGGTGGCATTTCTGAATGGGAGCTTATTTGTGATTTGGTGTTGAGCTTGTCTGTTATTGACATATAGGAATGCTACTGGTTTTTACATATTTATTTTTATCTTGAGACTTTGTTAAAGTTGTGTATCAGTTTAAGCAGCTTTTCGATTGAGATGATGGAGTTTTCTAGATACAGCATTATGTCATCTGCAAACAAAGATATTTTGACTTCCTGTCTTTGTATTTGAATGTCTTTATTTCTTTCTTTTACCTGATTGCCCTGGCTAGAACTTCCAACACTATTTTGAATAGGAGTCTTGACAGTAGACAAGCTTGTCTTGTGCCGATTTTACAAGAGGAGTGCTTCTGGTTTTTGCCACTCAGTATGATATTTGCTGTGGGTATGGCATATATGGCTCTTATTATTTTGAGGTATGTTGCTTTAATACCTGGTTTATTGAGAGTTTTTAATATGAAGGGATGTTAAATTTTATTGAAGGCCTTTTCTGAATCTATTGAGATAATCACATGGATTTTGTTTTTAGTTCTGTTTATGTGATGAATCACATTTATTGATTTACATATGCTGAATCAGCCTTGCTTCCTGAGGATTTGTGTATGTTGAACCATCCTTGCATCCTACTTGATCATTGCAGATAAACTTTTTGATGTGCTGTTGGATTCGGTTTAGCAGTGTTTTGTTGAGTATTTTCACATAGATGTTCACCAACAATATTGGCCTGAAGTTTTCTTTTTTTCTTGTATCTCTACCAGGTTTTGGTGTCAGAATGATTATGGCCTCATAGCATGAGTTAAGGAGGATTCTTTCCTTTTCATTTTTTTTTTTTTTTTTTTGAATAGTATCAGTAGGAATGGTACTGGCTCTTCTTTGTACCTGTGGTAGAATTCACCCATAAATCTATCTGGCCTTGGGCTTTTTTTGGTTATTAGGCTATTTATTACTGCCTCAGTTTCAGAACTCATCATTGCCCTATTCAAGCATTCCGTTTCTTCCTGGTTCAGTCTTGGGAGACTGTATGTTTCCAGGAATTTGTTCCTTTCTTCTAGATCGTCCAGTTTATGTGAATAGAGATATTTATAGTACTCTCTGATGGTTGTTTGTATTTCTTTGGGGTCAGTGGTGATATCTCCCTTATCATTTCTGATTGCATTTATTGGAATATTCTTTCTTTTCTTCTTTATTAGTCTAGCTATGACTCTATTTTATTTTAATTTTTTTAAAACAGCTTCTGGATTTCAGTTTTTGAAGAGTTTTTCATGTCTCTATCTCCTTCAGTTCTGCTCTGATCTTGATTATTTCTTACCTTCTGCTAGCATTGGGATTTGTTTGCTCTTGGTTCTCCAGTTCTTTTGTTGTGATGTTAGAATGTAAATTTGAGATCTTTCTAGCTGTTTGATATGGGCATTTAGTACTATAAATTTCTCTCTTGACACTGCTTTAGCTGCATCGCAGTTAATCTGGTATGTTGTTTCTTTGTTGTCATTAGTTACAAAGAACTTGTTTGTTTCTATCTTAATTTCATTATTTACCCAAAAGTCATTCAGGAGCAGGTTATTCAATTTCCATGTAGTTGTATGGTTTTGAGTGAATTTCTGAATCTTGAGTTCTAATTTTATTGTACTGTGGTCTGAGGGACTGTTTGTTATGATTTCAGTTATCCTGCATTTGCTGAGGTGTGTTTTACTTCCAATTATGTGATTTATTTTAGAGTAAGTGACATGTTCCACTGAGAATAATGCACATTCTGTTGTTTTTGGGTAGAGAGTTCTGTAGATATCTAACAGGTCAACTGGATCCAGAGCTGAGTTCAGCTCCTGAGTATCCATGAATTTACTGTCTCAATGATCTAGCATTGTCAGTGGGATGTGAAAGGCTCATACTATTACTTTGAAGAAGCCTAAGTCTCATCGAAGGTCTCTAAGAACTTGCTTATGAATCTGGGTCCTCCTCTATTGGGTGCATGTATATTTAAGATAGTTAGCTGTTTTTGTTGAATTGAACCCTTTACCTTTATCCCCTTCTTTGTCGTTTGTTCTTTGTTGGTTTAAAGTCTGTTTTGTCAGAAACTAGGATTGCAACCCCTGCTTTTTTCCTGTTTTCTATTTCCTGGGTAAATATTCCTTCAAAGCCTATGTGTGTCTTTGTATGTGACAGGAGTCCCTTGAAGAAAGCATACCAATGGGTTTTAGTACTGTACCCAGCTTGCCATTCTTTGTCTTTTAAATGGGGCATTTATCCCATTTACATTTAAGGTTAGTATTTTTATGTGTGTATTTGATCCTGTTATCATGATGCTATTATAACTGGCTATTTTGCAGACATGTTTATGTGGTTGCTATATAGTGTTAACTGGTCTGTACTTCAGTTTTTGTTGTTGTTGTTGTTGTTGCTGTTTTAAGTGGCTGGTCCTTTCCATACTTAGTGCTTCCTTCAGGAGCTCTTGAAACATAAGTCTGGTGATAATAAATTCCCTAAACATTTTCTTGTCTGAAAACGAACTCTTTCTCTTATGAAAGGATCTCCTCTCCTTTGTTTTTGAAGCTGAGTTTGTCCAGATATGAAATTCTACATTGGAAATTATTTTCTTTAAAACGTCACATTTTGCCCTCCAATCTCTTTGGGTTGTAGGGTTTCTTCTGAGAGTTCCACTGTTAGTCTGATGGGCTTCTGGGCTTCCCTTTGTCAGTCACCTGCCCTTTCTCTCTGGCTGCCCTTAACACTTTTTCTTTCATTTTGACCTTGGAGAATCTGATGATTATGTGTCTTGGGGAGGATCTTCTTATGTAGTATCTTACTGGGGTTTTCTACATTTCCTGAATTTGAATGTTGGCCTTTCTTGCTAGGTTGGGGAAGTTCTCCTGATAATATCTTGAAGTATGTTTGTTAAATTGTTTCCATTATCTTTGTATCTTTTGGGTACCCCAATCAGTCATAGATTGTGTCTCTTTAGATAATCCCATATTTCCTGAAGGCTTTGTTCATTCTTTTTCTCTGTTCTTGTCTGGCTGTCTTATTTCAGAAAGGTAGTCTTCAAGTTCAGAAAGTCTTTCCTCCTCTTGACCTATTCTGCTATTAATCTTGTAATTGCAATGGGAAATTCCTGTAGTGTGCTTTTCAGCTTCATCAGGTTGGTTACGTTCCTCTATATTCTGGCTATTTTGCCTGTCAGCCCCTGTATTGTTTTACCATGATGTTTAGGATCTTTGCATTGGGTTACAACATGCTCCTTTAGCTCAGCAAAGGTTGTTTTTATCTGCATTTTGAAGCTTACTTCTGTCATTTCAGCCATGTCAGCCTCAGCCCTGTTCTGAACCCTTGCTGGTGAGGTGCTTCAGTCATTTAGATGAAAGGGGACACTCTGGCTTTTTGAGTTTTCAGTGTTTTTGCAATGGTTCTGTCTCATATTTGTGGGCTTATCTACCTATGATCTTTGATTTTGCTTACTTTTGGATGGGTTTTTTTGTGGGTTTTGTTGTTGCTTCCTTTTCTGTTTGTTTGTTTTAGCATTGCTGCAGCTTGCTGCAGGTTGGTTCTAGACTCTAGTCACCTCATTTTTTCCCATACCTGGAGGTATCAACAGTAAAGACTGCGAAACAGCAAATATGGCAGCCTGTCCCTTCCTCTGGAAGCTCTATTCCAGGGGATCTGACTGGTTGCCTGCCTGCACCCACCTGTAGGAGGTGGCTGGAGACCTTGGCCTTCAGCTCCCAATCATTTAGGGCTCTCCAAGGCCCACAGTCTGGACCAGCTGAGATATTTGAACAGCCAAGGTGGTGGTCACCTCCGTTGTTCTCAAGACACTCTCTCCCAGAGAGAAATTAGAACTGTTGACTGTTGAACATGGACAGAGTGGACAGAAGCCCTGGCTGGAAGGACACTCCCATGAGGAGGAGTGGATCAGGGCCCCCCTTAAGGAAGACAAACAGCCCTGCCATACTGAGGAACCACCTCTGCCCATTGACTTGGACTCTCCAAAGTCCACAGGCTGGAATGGCTGAGTTGTCTAAACAGCCAAGGTGGCAATCTGCCTTTCCCCCAGGGCACTCTGTCCCAGAGATAAATCAGTGCTCTATTTATAGAATATATGCAGGCAGACATGGCTGGAGACCCCAGCTGGGAGGTCCCACCCACTGAGAAGGAATGGACCAGGGTCCTGCTTACCAAAGCACGCCAGCCACGGTTTGGCAAAGCAGCTATACTGCACTGTTGGAACCCTTCCTTTTCCAGACCATTTGGACTCCAAAACCCAGAAGCTGGAATGGCTGATTGAATTAAATAGCAGATATGGTGGCCTGACCCCTCCCCTCCTCCATCTCCTCTCAGGCAGGCTCCACCCTGTTGCTGGTGGATGTCCTGGATTCCAAGCCAGTGGGTCTTATCCTGTGACAGGCTATGGAAGTTGGGCCTAAAGACTAGCACTGCTTGGGTCCCTGGATTGAGATCCCTTCCTAGGGGTATCTCCTAGGAAGGACCTCCTGTCTTGCTTGAGCTGCAGACACCATTGCCAGGATTCCTGGGGCTGGTGTATGTAAAGCTCCTAGATCTCTACATGTGCCTGAGCATGTGGTCTCCTGAGACTTTGCCCAGCTTAGTGTGTCAGACCCTAGTGGCATGGGCCCATGAAGGGACCTCCTGATCCATGGTTTGCAAAGCTCTGTGGTAGATGTGTGGTTTCCCAGGATCACACAATCACTCCCTGCTTCCCTTTGCTGGGGTTGGAGATCCCTTGACTCTGTTGCTCCTGGATGGGTTGTTGCTCCTGAGTGTGCCATTGCCCCACCCTGCTTTTCTTCATTCTGGGTCTGGGATCTGTTCTAGCCCCTCTTCTTTCCATTTGGGCTATTTTTTAATGTGATAACATTTTCTCTCAGATTTATAATTTCCAAATGTACCTTGTTGACTCTCAAATATATATCTCCAATTCAGACATCTTTCTCTTAAGCTCCATTTTTTACATATGTTAATTGCCAACCTAAATTTTCCACTTTGATTTTAATAGGCTTTAGAAACATAACATATTCAAAGGGGAACTGTTGATTTACCTCTTGTTACTCTCTGTTATCACAGTTTCTGTAAAATGGGGTCTTCATGAACTCAGTGATCAGGGGACTGGAAGTTTCTATGTGGCTGAAGAACAGATGTAACAGAATGAGTCTTGAAAAAAAGACTGTGTAGAATGTTAGATAATAGATTTCAAGATTTCTGATATAGAGTACAGGGGATGTCAGGGACCTGCTATTGGCTGTGGATTTCGTGGAGGTATAAACATTGGGATTAAGAAAAATGAGATTGAGTTGTTACTGAGGTCGATAAGTCAACTGTTATCACTAAGGACGATGGTAGGACTTGGGACAGAGAGAAAGATTTTGAACCAGGTTTCAATTTATAAAATGAATTTAGTCATCTGGCCAGGAGGTAGTCAGTGACAGTGATGAGAAAGATCAGAGGGTAGGACAGTTAAATGGCAAGGGATTCAGAAGAGATCATTTTACTCCATATTGGAGGAGTAATGGTTTGACACTGTTTTTAAGGAGCTAAGCAATAATAACTGGTTGTAATAGGACTTGATATGTGAAAAAATAAATCTCCAGTTGAAAGGACTACAGGAAGTGCAAGGTCCTCTACAGAAAGCTAGAATTTAATAGACGCTAAGATTCTTCTATAAAGAAGTTGAGTGCATATATATTTAGGATAGTTAGCTCTTCTTGTTGAATTGATCCCTTTACCATTATGTAATGGCCTTCCTTGTCTCTTTTGATCTTTGATGGTTTAAAGTCTGTTTTATCAGAGACTAGGATTGCAACCCCTGCCTTTTTTTGTTCTCCATTTGCTTGGTAGATCTTCCTCCATCCCTTTATTTTGAGCCTATGTGTGTCTCTGCATGTGAGATGGGTCTCCTGAATACAGCAGACTGATGGGTCTTGACTCTTTATCCAGTTTGCCAGTCTGTGTCTTTTAATTGGAGCATTTAACCCATTTACATTTAAGGTTAATATTGTTATGTGTGAACTTGATCCTGCCATTATGATATTAACTGGTTATTTTGCTCGTTAGTTGATGCAGTTTCTTCCTAGCCTCGATGGTCTTTACATTTTGGCATGTTTTTGCAATGGCTGGTACCGGTTGTTCCTTTCCATGTTTAGGGCTTCCTTCAGGGTCTCTTGTAAGGCAGGCCTGGTGGTGACAAAATCTCTAAGCATTTGCTTATCTGTAAAGGATTTTATTTCTCCTTCACTTATGAAACTTAGTTTGGCTGGATATGAAATTCTGGGTTTAAAATTCTTTTCTTTAAGAACGTTGAATATTGGCCCCCACTCTCTTCTGGCTTGTAGAGTTTCTGCCGAGAGATCTGCTGTTAGTCTGATGGGCTTCCCTTTGTGGGTAACCCGACCTTTCTCTCTGGCTGCCCTTAAGATTTTTTCCTTCATTTCAACTTTGGTGAATCTGACAATTATGTGTCTTGGAGTTGCTCTTCTAGAGGAGTATCTTTGTGGCATTCTCTGTATTTCCTGAATTTTAATGTTGGCTTGCCTTGCTAGGTTAGTGAAGTTCTCCTGGATAATATCCTGCAGAGTGTTTTCCAACTTGGTTCCATTCTCTCCGTCACTTTCAAGTACACCAATCAGGTGTAGATTTGGTCTTTTCACATAGTGCCATATTTCTTGGAGGCTTTGTTTGTTTCTTTTTACTCTTTTTTCTCTAAACTTCTCTTCTCACTTCATTTCATTCATTTGATCTTCAATCACTGATGCCCTTTCTTCTGGTTGATCGAATCGGCTACTGAAGCTTGTGCATTTGTCATGTAGTTCTTGTGTCATGGTTTTCAGTAATATATATTGCAGCTAATAAATACCTAGAAATTTTGACATCCTTCTAAGGGAAACTCATGTCTCCTTTACAATTGTCTAGTCTACAGTTATAATAGAATTGCTGTTTGCTTAATGCTTTTGAAATATTTTGCATGGCAATTTCCTGGAAATATCTGTATGTTTTATAGAATATATTGGAAAAATAATCAGTGGATATCTATAAAATCTTCATTTTTGCTAGTTAAATGTACATTCATGAAATAAGAAGAAAAAAATTATAAATGAGTTCGGAGTTAATAAACTATGAAGTTTGAGTTTTATATTGGAAGAGTACCGTTTTCCTACCTGAAATATTCTACAGGCTGCAATCATTTACTTTAGAATTAAACAGTATTTTACAGAAGTTTTAAAATGCTCAATTATAAGCAAATTATTTGTTTTGGCCAATTCAGATAGGTAAAATGATTTTTCATCTCAAAGCAGAGTAAATTTTTGTCTTAAACATAAAATTAGAACTTTTACTATGTAGAAGACAGCCTACACTACATTATTTGTGTGCAAAATGTGTTTGACCCTTCTAAGAGGATCACATTCACACTATGTTTTCATACAGATATTTCTTTGGCATATGATTTTACTTATAGTAGTATAGGCCAATTATCACACTTTTTTTGTCGAAGTTGAAGGTAATATTAAAAAGATAGAGTAAATTGTTACAGGAAGAAAAAATGTTAAATCTGTTCAATTTCTAAAAATATCTGCAACTTTTCTCCATGAATATACTTTTCAGTAGCTACCTTATCACCTTTTTGACTATTTATTTAAAAAAAAAATACATCATGTCAGTTTGGGAAGAATTTGAATTGCTGTGCAGTGTTCAAAGTGTCTATTGTCAAACCAGTTCTTTTTGTTCTCGTCATGGCAGAATTTTGTAATAATAGGGTATTGTTTCAGTTAAATGTATGAAATAGAGAAAGAGACTGCAGCATAACACACAAGGTTCTGGTTGAATCTTCACGGATTCAGTAAGAAAAGATGTAAACTAATTTAGAGTTAAACATTGCTGCTTTTATACAAGAAAAAAAAATCCAGATATTTGAGCTTTCACTGTCTAGTCCCCGCCACTGCTTTTTATTTATTTATTTATTTTTTTTTTTAGAAATAGTCACAAGTACTCTTTAAAAATTCCAAAGCATTCCTATTCAAAGAATTGATCTTTGAAATGTTTATTCACTAAACTAGTATAAAGTACATAAACTATTCTGAGAGGATCTATGTTCCAACATGAAATTATTTAAAAAGTTAACCCCTTTTTATGCTCCATGTGGATGACTCAGCATACCTGTTCCTTAGGCATGCACCCTACATTTCCCTTTCTCCCACATACTTCTGGAAAACACACAGCTGTCAGATTTTTCCAGTGATAGTATTATCAGTTTAAATGTGTTTTGTGTTTATGGATAACTATACAAGTTTTCCAAATGAAATGTGAATTCACATGTTATTGGAAAGTAAGGCTAAGAAAAGGGCCTTGTGTTAGAATGAAGAATCTCTTTGAATTTGACTTATTTCACACTGTGAGCAAATGTCACATTCAAACATAAATCTCTGAGGAAATCTCTGGAGACAGTACTGAAAATTTCACTTCTTGGTCTATGATTTATCCTTCTAATTTTAAGTCACTTTGTCAAAAATATATTGAAGAAAACAGAATGTAAAGGTGTCTGAATTATTAAAAATGTTTCAGACACTAGCTAAATGTAAATTACAATACACATTCAAGGATTTCTGTATAATCATTTAACTATCTGCATGGAATTTTCTCCTTCCACTTACACCTTTCTATACTCTATCATAACTAATACCCTCTGTGATCTTGACAATATCCTCTTTCAACTTGATTACCTATGTTTAAAATAAAAATGATGCTTTCCTATAGGCTAAATAATTATGGTGGGTGAAATGGAAGTTAATCTTATAATGTATTTTGAACTCTCAAAACAGAGTGATAAGTAAGCACTAGACACTGGAAAATAATAAGTCAGACAGTTCCTGTACCTGACCACAATTTGAATATTATAGACCTAGTAAATTATCAGTGGTCCTTAATATATAAAGTTAATGACTTTATATATTTTATATATATTTTATTGTCACTCTATTAGGATCATTAGTCACTAAAGTCAGCAACAACAACAACAAAACTCCTTAGAAATTGAAAGACTAGAGATTTGTTCTGAATTCTGCATTTAAAAATATGTCATAGTGCATATTCTATTGGAACTCACTTAACACTATTCCAAAGTAACTGCAAAGATTGTTATGTAGCCTAAGGTTTAGAAATTTATATCAATTTACATTTTTATATATATTAGTTATCCCTAAACACCCTTAACTATAAAGTTTGTATAAAAACAGGTAAATCAACTTCTGACATAGTATAAGCTAAATCACTGAGACTAATATTGAAACTTCAAAGTATGCAAAAAGTACTAGAAATTATATAGAAATATACATAATTAATAAAATTTTATAAAACAAAATGTAAGATTGAAACCTATTTGAGAATTTTAATGTACAATAAAATTTTATTATAATTATTATGAAATGATGGGTGTTGTGGCTCATGTCTGTGACCTCAGCACTTTGAGATGCAGAGGTACAGTGGTAGTACAGTCCCTCAAGTGAGGAACACTTGAGCCCAGAAGTGCGAGATCAGCCTGGGCAACAAAGTGAGACCCTAGTCTCTACAAAAAAATTAAAAATTAGCCAAGCTTGGTGGCATGCCCCTGTAGTTTCAACTATTCAGGGAGCAGAGACAGGGGGATCACGTGAGTCGGGGAGATTGAGACTGCAGTGAGCCATTGTTACACAATTACACTTCAGCCTGGGTGACAGAGAAAGACTCTGTCTCTCTCCATATATATTATTACGAAAATAAAAATATGCATATCATTTTCTTATCTGGAAATTTGTTTTAATGTATATATTGCCAGTTATTAAGCTCCTAGTGTTTTCGGAAGATTGCTGAGAAACTGAGAGCTGTGGATTCTGCAGCAATTATTACTAGCTTGAGCCAGGGGAAAGTTACTTAACCTGAGTTTCACTTCCCTCAGAGGTTTTTTTTTTTTTTTTTTTTTATCACAACTAAATAAAATAATGTCTATGAGCCACTTAGTACAGTCCTTAGTACTAATAAATGTTAATTGCTAGTGTTTCTAATATTTCAATTATTATAAACTGGAGAGAAACACAACAGAGAACAAACAACTGTCTCTAATCCAGAATAATATTTGCTAATTGTCATGAATTTGGTGTATATCCAGCACCTCCTTTCCAACAATTAGAGTCATTGTTTTGGTTTACTTCTTTAGTCAGAGTGATTGTGAAGGGTTAGATAAGATGAAATGAGAAAAATATGCCTCATGAAAAAAGGATAAAGAGTTCTGAAAACCCTGTTTCATGCCTGCAAGGGTAAGCATAGAACATATTAGGAAATGTTCTGTTAACTAAGATGCTGCTGAAACATTTGTAATACAGAATTAAATTGTGGATGATATCTCAATTAACATTTCCTGGGCAGATAATTTTATATATATATATATACACACACACACACACATAGATATATATATCTATGTAGATATAAATATACAATTATATTTATATACACACATGCACAAATAGACACATTTATTACATACACACATGTGCATTCATTACATACACATGGTTGTAATATATATGTGTGTGTATGTAATAAATGTACCTATTTGTGCATGTAAAATATAAATATATACACATATTAACATGTATAATATAAATATATACACATATATATGCACACGTGCATATGTGTATATATTTATATACATATATATATAAACAATGCCTTCACCTTCATTGTAATAATACCCCACTGAAATCTGATATCTCTGCTAAGTAAAGATGTTAATTGGTGTCAAATATATTATCTATGCTTAAGTAAAGATACTAAATGGTATCAAAAATGCTAATTTCTTTTGGTCGTAATACTGCTAACTTTTCTTACTACCTAGTAGTTTTGAACATGTTCAACATTTTTTCTCCTTGAACTGAGGGTAACATGAATGAAACAATGAAATAAAGGAGAAATCTGATTTTTACAATATCTATAATACCTTTTATTATTTGCCCTCCTTTTGAAGTGTTGCATAATTTCCACTGGCAATAGTAGGAATCCTGTTTGTAGATAAAAACAATGTTATAAATCTCTTTACTTGGATATATGCTCACAGTGCAACTAATGTGTATGCAAAATGCATTGTCAGAATTAAATTAAAAACCCACTTGTGAATAGTAGCATCTAAAACAGTAAGGATATATGATGATTTAACAATTCTGAATAGCTCTGCAGAACTGTAAATCCTACTGTGACCAATAAACTCCCCAAGGCAGAAGGTTGTACTTTTTTCTTTATTTTAACCTCCTAAACTAAAGTTGTTGAAGCTTCTCAGGCAAAGGAATTAAATTTTATGTAAAACTATTCTTCTGATCAGCATTTTACTATGTTTCATCAATTTTATAACCTTCATGGCTTAAAATAAATGAATTTAATATGCTAATCATTATTATAGTACTATTTATTGAATATATATGTACATGTGTATATACACCCACATATATGTCCTGATCTACTCTCTCTCTATATATAACCACCATAAAACAAATGTTTGAAGTGAAAAAAGCATAATATGTCAGACATAGCTCCAAACTTGAAACCAGGACAACTAACCTCCTACTCTACATCTTGTAACCTTTGGTTGTGTAATTTGGGTGGAAATACTTAAAATGTTTGCACTATAATTTATGAAGCATGACGAGGTTTGCATAAACCATCTCTAAAATTCCTTTCAGCTATGAGTTTACAAAAACAACATGATTGCCTCTTTTTATGATCTTCTTATGGCATCTTATTTCCACTATGATTTTATTCAATACTTAACCCATTTCAAATATTTGGCCACTAAACAATTTGTTAAAGAGTACAGTGGCTTGGCTTTGATGTTTTTTTTTTCTGTGTTTAGGAAGGATTGGTTTGATGAATAGATGGATGAATGGCTAGATGCATGAATATGTGAACATAAAGAGAAAAGTGAGGGGAAAAGCTGGGGGGTAGAGAAAGAGAGAGCATGAACCAAAGAATCATCTCTGTTGTTACAAAGAAAATAAAATATTCATTGCATGTAGCACCTTTGCTAACTTTCAATGAAGTTTATTCCTTTTATGATTACCTACCATATATAATTTACATGTCCGTTAAAATTAAGTGAGTAGAGAGAGTAAAATTTAGAACTTTTGACTAACAAAATGAAGATCAGCCATCTTTGATTTTATTTGGGACTATGAAATTCAACGAAACATTTGTGCATGAATGTTTTTATATAAGTTTTGCTACATGATATGCTATTGATTGTGCAATAGGAATGTGGATGTGTTGATGCTGGTTTCAATATTTAGAGTTTTTTATTTTAAATACAACTTGATAGGTTTGTTATAGAATATATGTATCTTCCAATAATTCTATTTGCTGTGGAAAATTTCTTCAAGATATATCAAAATTTTTCTCAATATTTTTAGAGTAAATTATGTGCAAAATGAACACATTTTTTTCTCTACTATCTTATCAGGTAAATAATGTTTATTCCACTTGTCTCTTAAATTTATAAGACACAAAATTTTCAATATTCAAACTAAAATACAAGTTTTTAGCATGATTATTAATCACCTTGTGTATGATTACTACCTTGCTAACTTGAGTATTCTGGAATCGTGATAATGCCTGTGACAATAAATTAACATGCAAGCACATTTTTAAGTCTACTTTTGTTTTCATTTAGGTTTAGGTATAACTTTTATTTTAGCTATACATCTGAATTTTGGTATTTTATTTTACAAGATTATACCTAATTTAATGTTTAAAAAAGGTTTAATCAGTGATTCTTGAGTGTCTAAAATATTCAGGCTCTTTTATACACAATGTAAGTATAAAAATAGTTTCTATGGCCTAGGAAATTATATTTTGCTAATGTGATAAGGACTACCTCCATGGTAGAGGAAACACCAAAATAAAACCACAAAGGAGAAAATCTTTGAATGTTTGGACACTTGTTGAGTTGCTTAGTTTAGTGAACTTTTAAATATTTTATTTAGAAGGCATATTTGTGAATGTATTTTTGGGTGAAATGATTTTATGATCTGAAGTACTGACTTATTTCAAGTTCAAAAAATCTACATACACACACACACACACACACCCCAAGCATATATCTATTAGGTTTAAAGAAAAAATTTGGATTGTCATTTTAAAAATTGGCAAGTAAGTAGATGTATTTTGGGAATATTTAAATACCTTTCTATAATATAATTATGCTTTTTTTTTTTAACAGAAGTACTACAGCTTGTTAGCTGTTTTATAACTTTGAATTGTACAATAATTTATGAATTTTCAAAGGGCATACCTGCATTAATACTTTTACATATGACACCTCACAATGACAATTTAAGACATTAGCATTGCTTTAATATTACTATACATTGTAATTAAGTTGACAACTGTATTTTTGTAGAACTTTGCCTAAAGTTGGTATTTTTTTCATATATATGCCAATTGGTCCATTAGTCCATGAAAATTGTTTTCAGTAGCATTACATATATAGTACAAACTCATTAACATTAGTATTTTTCTAAGATATAAGCAGACCTGTAAACATGATATAGTTTTCATTTAAAATATATATATTTTGGCTACTTGCATGTCAGTATGTTTGCATAAGGATTGCATAAAGCCTTTATTTCTCCCCCATAAAAGCAACAGAATATCAACCTTTAGTGATAGAAATGACTAATTAAAAATTGCTATAATAGAAATATTTAGGAGGCATTCCTTTCCTGCTTTCTTGATTGGTTATTCTTCCCTTCAGTTTGGCCAATAAGAAGTATATACAGAGTATTGACGAAATGCCATGTGTGGTGTGTGTGTGTGTGTATATCAATGGTGTAATAATTGTGTTATCATGACAGGTCTAATCTGCTTTTCTCATGAAGGTTATAAAATAAAACTGACTGTAAAATCATGCTAATAAAACATACCCGGGAAGGATCTAGGTGCTTTGGCATCATGTTAACTACATAGTTATGAATGTTATATTTGAGCAACTATATAGTTAACAAAATAGATCTAGTACATACAGTATTAGATTATCTAGACTGGTAATATTTGTGCATTAATACAAACAATAAAGAGATGACTTTGCTGTGACTATTGGAAGTGGGTGACATTAGAAAGGAATTTCTGTTCCAGGATCTTTCCTGTGGAACTATATCACATTGTTTTCAGAATGCTTGTGTTGAAGACAAAATACTGCCTGCACTCTTTTAGTACAAAGTCAGTTTAAGATGACATTTTTATGGCTGAAGAAAACATGTAAATAAATAACTGGGATTTGAAATGTTGGATAAGATTTTCTGTTCTTTGATTCCACTGTTTGCAATAAGATGAACTGTTTCTTCTGTGTGCTTCCTTGCTGTTTGCAGAAAGATGAACTGTTTCTTTTATCCATTTTCTCAGTATATCTTAATTCTGCAAAGGATTGACTAATGTGCTATCATTTCCGCAGGTTTCTGCTGTTTATTAAGCCAAGTTGAATATTTAAGGCAATATTAAGTGTTCTGCCGTGTAATAGTAAAATGCTTCCATCAAAAACGTATTACCAATACAGCAGAAGTCAGTAACACCACCTGCTATAAAACAAGGTTGATTAGAAACTCCTTTTTAAAGACTCATTTAGAATCCATGACAAGTTGAAATATCTTTGTATGAATAGACATTATTACTTTGTGAGTAGACGTTTAGATGATCTGATTTAAAATGAATTGGTTATTTCAGCTTCAATTATAAAAAATTTGTATCATACTTCCTAACAAACTATTAAGGAAATTTGTATATCTAAACATAATAGTATTAAATTTCATTGTAATTATTAATCTAGATAAACATAAGGATTATCGCATATTAAAATAATTCTTATGAAAGTTGCTTAAATTAGCAAGATAGGTCAAACATTTATTGTCTAAATGTTTTCACAAGAGCTTAGATTAAAAAGTATGATAC
>NW_016823359.1:200263-204848 GCF_001698545.2 Rhinopithecus bieti | reverse complement strand
TTATATTTTATATTTAATAAATTAAATTTCATTATACAATAAAATTATATTAATAAAATATTAATATTCTGGTTAGTAAACATCTAATAACACATTAAGGAAGTACTAAATTTACGTGTCAATTTGGAAAATTCTGGCCAGCTGCGGTGGCTCACACCTGTAACCCCAGCACTTTGGGAGGCCGAGGCGGGTGGATTACGTGGTCATGAGATAGAGACTATCCTGGCTAACATGGTGAAACCCTGTCTCTGCTAAAAATACATAAAAAAAGTATATATATATATACAAAAAGTTAGCCAGGCGTGGTGGCGGACGCCTGTAGTCCCAGCTACTTGGGAGGCTGAGGCAGGAGAATGGCATGAACCCGGGAGGCAGAGCTTGCAGTGAGCCGAGATGGCACCACTGCACTCCAGCCTGGGCGACAGAGTGGGACTCTGTCTCAAAAAAAAAAAAGAATTCTTCATTATTTTCTCTCAGGCCATGGACAGGTATTCAAAATATATAGGAAACAAGGCAATGGTTTGAGGAGACTGATACAATCCATGCCAATATAAAAGAGCAGTGATGGCCAGGCACGGTGGCTCACTCCTTTAATCCCAGCACTTTTGGAGGCTGAGGCGGGTGGATCACCTGAGGTCAGGAACTCGAGACCAGCCTGGCCAAAATGGTGAAATCCTGTCTCTACTAAAAATACAAAAAGAAATTAGCCGAGTGTGGTGGTGTGCACCTGTAATCCCAGCTACTCAGGAGGCTGAAGCAGGAGAAAGGCTTGAACCCAGGAGGCGGACGTTTGCAGTAAGCTGAGATCGCGCCATTGCACTGTAGCCTAGGCGACAGAACAAGACTCCATCTCAAAATAAACCAAGCAACCAACCAAACCAAAAGAGCAGTGAAAAGATAAAGCCAGCTTCACACTGGCTTTATAATACATACTGTGTATATAATAATACACACTGTATATTATCATTTAGTACACACAATGTGAGGTTTAGACAAATGTGTTTAATACACACAACGTGAGATTTAGACCAATGTGTTTAATACACACAATGTGAGGTTAGACAAATGTGAGGTTTAGAATTTGAGCATGTTGGTCAAGGTCGCATACTTAACAAGTGACAGAGTCAGTATTTAAAATCAGTTTGCCCTTAGAATCAATGTGTTTACCAAATATGCCATTACCAACCAAATACTCAATAAAATTTAACAGTGTTTATCATCATCATAGTTACATATGGATAAAAAATGCTATAATTAGGACTTACATTAGGACTTACATTAGTTCCTTGAGAAATATTTCTCCATTCCCTCTGCACAGAGATTTGAATGTCTTTACATTTTCTATAAATATTATTGACTTTACTACTATAAAAGATAATGATACCTGTGTTCAGAAAAAAAGGGGGGGGGGGAAGAAAGGAAGGAAATGAAAAATAAATTAAGATCTCCACAATTGTTTGATTCCTATATATTGTATGAATTGACCTTAGGAAGTTTTCTGAGCTTATTTCCTTTTATTCAGAAAAGAAATCTTCCAGCTGTGAATTCCTTAAAGGTTTCATAATATTAGACATTGAATGTATTGGATACTTTGTCATGTAGAAGCTTTTGATACTTATTACATTTTCTTCCCCATGATCTCCCTGAAATAACACTTTGAGGTACTATTTATCATTCCATTTGGAAGAAGTAATTATATTCCTTCTCAGCTATTACACTGCTTCCAGTACAATGTGTTTCATTAATAAATAAAGTGCATGTTTTAAGTGAACGTATATGTTTTTTAAATACATAAGTCTCCATGTCATATTTCCAGAGGGCAAGACAGAATATTTATGTTATTATTTAATGGCAAAACTCACTTCTTTCTAGGAGCAATTTTTGATGAATCTGCCAAAAAGGATGATGAGGTGTTTCGCACAGCAGTTGGTGACCTTAACCAGAATGAGGAGATCTTACAGACTGAGAAAATCACATTTTCAGTGACGTTTGTTGATGGCAACAACCCTTTTCAAGCAGTTCAAGAAGGTAAGGTCATCAATATTTATTTTGGTTTTTTGGTTCAGTTCAAATGGCAATGAAATTATCTTTGATGAAACTTATTAAACATAGATATCATTTTTGTATCTTTGCTGACAGTAGGGCATTATTTTCCTTGGAGATTACTGTATTGTAGATGTCAATCTTATATTCCAGTTTTGAAAGTGTAGAATGTTGGAAAGTTATTATATTCATTGAAATATAATATGAAAATGAACAAATATTTACATGTAAAAGCTTTGCAACATTTTTATGACTTCAGTGTAAATGAAACTTTTTTTTTAAGTAGTATTTTGTAACAGAATGTTTATTTTGGACTTCTCTGAGATAACTGCCACCTTGGGTGTTGTTACAACTTGGGATGACATATCAGTTCTACTCATGACAAATGAACTGCTGCAAGGAAAACCTTTGGACACTACATACAAATCAAAGATTTTGCATTAGGACTCTAACATACTGACCTATACTATAAATTTTTACTCTCTACGAGGCACCAAATATTAAAGCACTTTCCTCCTTTTCCTCTGTAAACCCGAGTAAATTAAAATTTTTGTTGGTACAAAGTAACACAAATACCAATTATTGTTAATATATTGGAATCATCACTCCTATTAATGAAGATTTTGATTGAAAGATCCCAGACAAATGGAATTTTCTGTTTGATTCTATTAATCTAATTAAACATTTAGCCTCTTGATCCAGAAAGCACTCATTTTACATGAGACTATTTGTTGCTAATTGGGAAGATGTGGACGTTTGTGGCCCCTCCTACCGCACTGCATAGGTCGAAATCAAATTCCCATTCTGGTGGTATTAAAACGTGGGGCCTTCGGAAGATGATTAGCTCATGAGGGCTCTGTCCTCGTGGATAGGATTAGTGCCCTTATAAAACAGGCCCAAGGGAGCTTGCCTGCCCCTTCTGCCATTCGAGGACTCAGCAAGAAGGCACCATCTCTGAAGTAGAAGAAGAGCTCTCACAAGACACCTAATCTGCTGGGCCTTTGATCTTGGATTTGCTGGTCTCCAGAACTGTGAGCAATACATTTCTGTTATTTATAAATTACTTAACCTGAGGTATTTTGATATAGCAGCCTAAACTAAGAAACTAGTCTACCTTATTTTTTATTGTGATAATGTATTTAAACAGAAGATAATGAATGCAAAATTAATTTAGTCAAATAAAACATTTGCCTCATTAAAAATTTAAATAGGATTTGGCAGAAGAAAAGGCAGATACCATATTAACTGTAACGAAGTTGAGCAGAATTTTTTTTTTTTTGTAATGCAAACATTGAAAGAGTAAGGAAAATAAGTGTCTAAAAACATGTACTTTTCATTTACTGTTTCATCTGCTTTACGTGCAGGCAACCCTTATTGAAATATATTTTCAACCAATAGCACTGGCTACTTTTGAAACCTATTTGTGTTAGTTAGAAAATAGATATGTGATTGTTGGTCTAAAAGTTTTTTCCTTGTTGTTAATGGAATGGAGTAAAAAATCAT
The DNA here is from genome assembly GCF_001698545.2 of Rhinopithecus bieti. Lineage (NCBI taxonomy): Eukaryota > Metazoa > Chordata > Mammalia > Primates > Cercopithecidae > Rhinopithecus > Rhinopithecus bieti. The sequence continues at coordinate 201,302 of NW_016823359.1, read as the reverse complement.
TTTTTTTTAAATGAATACAACTGTTTTCAGTAAAAACTGGCTTTACAAACAATAGGATAACAATGTTTATAATAATACAATGAGATTTTAATTTTTAGTAAGTAAACATTAATGCGAAAAGTCAGATTGAAATAAATATTCAGATATTTACATTTCAAAATCAGAATCATCCTGACAATACAGGGATTTAAATAGTGGAAATGTTAATAAATTTTCTGTGGAAATATTTAAAAACAGTATAAATTAATATTAGAAATAATGGAAGGATCTGGAAAATAATAAAATAGAATTTGAAGAAGATACCAAATAATTTTAAAGATATATTCAATGGGAAAATATGTCATTCATTTTTAAGAAATCTGTATTATTTTTCTTTCTCAACTCTTATTTATAAGGACCAGAATGTGAGCAGGTAAAACGTGAGGACTGATTTCTTTCTTTATCTTCTGAGTAACTACATATTAATAATTGTGAATTAACTTCCAAGACATGCTAAACTACCCACGCTTTTAAAAAAATTGACCTTGACTAAAAAAGTAGTAAGAAAAAAAATGGTGACAACACAATGGTGAGAAACCTAAATTATAAGGTCAGCAAAAAAAGTACCTCACACCTTTATTAAAGACTATAATTTGAAAAGTAACGACCGTTTTTTAAATACTATACCGCTTGTTTTTGTTTGTTTGTTTGTTTTAACATTGCTCTCTTTAATTATTCTGCTGCCAGCTAAATTCTGAAAACAAAAATATCTTGCAATAGTGACGTGATGGCACTGAAAGCAAATTGAAAGAGGTAATAAGGTTCCCAGATAGAGACCACTAGATATTTGTCAAGAATAATGAAAGAGCTGGGCAGTTTGCCTGATAGTTTCTGATACTAACAGGGTGTTCTCCACCAGTTATTTTGATGGCCAGCTTTGGGTAATAAACCTGAAATGAGTTCCAGGAAGCTTTAAAGATAATTTGTTTCCCTATTCAATATCAAGAAGGGTTTCAGTTAATGTGAGAAGTGAAAATAATTATTTATAGAGTTTTTTTTT
>NW_016823359.1:190038-200239 GCF_001698545.2 Rhinopithecus bieti | reverse complement strand
TTATAGAGTTTTTTTTTTTTTTTTTTTTTTTTTTTGGTAAAATGGTGGCTTGAAAAAATAAGAGAAAATATTCTATTGAAAGAGAACAAACAACCCATTCAGAAGCACTGTTTTCTTTAATGTTTTGAGGAAGTAATTTAGTAGAAAACCTCAACTGTGCCATTGAAGACAGCCAACTTTCACATGTTTACTGCAATACTATGCAAACTTATATTGAGAGGGACTAACATCACCTTGTTTGTTTTCATTTTTTACAATCTAAAGGACAAAAGATTCAAGGATACAATTATAAGTGATTGCTTCCATATTAGCATTCCTAATGAACTTATAGAAAAACTCATGGTTTTGATCGCTCTGTCTGTTTATTCAAATTTGAAAGTCAATCTTTGAACAAATAGCATCATCAAACATATAGATATTTAGTAATAATGACAAATGATAATAGGGATCACTCAGAGATTAGATAAATAAAATCTAATAGCCTGAAATCCTCAATTTATTTTATTGCTAGAATTTCCTCTAATCAGTCACATTTAAGAGCTGATTTTTTATTTTAAAAATCAAAATTTCTGTTCATTGTATCTTTCTACTGTCATCACTTAATAAGAGAGAGGAATTCAGTGACAGCCTATATAACCCATAAACAGTAATAAAGAGTATTGGTATTTTTGAAATCTTCCTTTGTAGCTTTGTCTACAGTACATTTTTGGATAGCAATTAATCCTTTAGAAAATGAATTTCTAGACAGATACCTCAGTTATAACACGGGTTTAACATTCCAGTCTCTGGAGATGAATGACTGCATCTCTTAATTTTGTCAGTATTTGGTAACATCGATTTCAGATCTTCGAAATAAATGAATAATAGAAAAAATTCTGTTTTCACAAAAGTTATCTGGAAATAAATTACCTGTTTTGAGATTATTCTTTTTTCCTTTCTCATGAATGTATTTGTTGATAAGCCATTTTTCATCTTTTGTGTACTGAGCTGCAGGATATTAACCAAGGGCAAATACATTTTCAAACCTTAACTCAGGAGGTTTTCTTGACAATTTTTTTTTTCATTTGGATAGGCTATTTTGGTATCTAGGATGCAGTGTTCTCCATAAAAAATAAATTAAAAAAAGAAAAAAGTTACATGGGTTATTTTTTAAAATCTTGAGAATTATAGGGGTGGAAAATTATACAAATCTGGTTGAATATTTTCACAATTTAGATGAAATAATTGAGACCCAGAGAGGTTAAGTAATTCTCCCTAGTTCTTCTAGGGTTACCAGGCATGTGTGTAGCAGAAAAAGAGCTAAACCAAGACCTCTTTTACATCAGTAATCCAGTATTTTTCTTGCCATATCTAATAACTATACCCACCTATGCATATGTATACACACACATGAGATAGCACAATGTATTATAGGATTTCAGTAAGTACTGTAAGGACTCAAAAAAGTAGCAGACTTATGTTTTGATATTTATTTGCTGTTTATTATTTATGTTCAATCATGGAATAGTAGGAAAATCTCAATCTAGATGATAAAGACCCGTTACATTATATAAATCAATCTTGTTCTTTTGGCCTTGGTTTTTCTCATCTGTAAAAAATGAAGGAATCTGAATATAATGTATTTTTAAGGTAACTTTCATCTCTATGATTTTATAAACCTTAAGAACATAGTTCTAGAATTAGAACCTTATAGAAATGATGATTATTTAGTGTCCCTTTAGAGAAGGTTTCATGTTGCCGAAATTGCTTCCTAGTTTTTCTGTGTCTGACTTTAAAATAGATTAAACAGATATAGGGTGTCCATTGTTTGTTCTGCCACCTCATTCAACTAATCACCACAACCCACAGCACTCATTACTACCACTAGAATCCAAAGGGTCTTGTGCTGATTCCCTTAACCTGAACCAAAGTAGCTATACATAGGTTACTCTTTTAATTCATAGGTTACTCTTTTTGTTTTCTCTTACAGATTTTTTCTTCTGTGGAATCTATGTACGACATTTAGCATAGATGTACAAATGTCTGGTGTGAAAAATACTGCTGTCATTTCTGAAAACAGTACTTATTGTTTATATTGTTAGCTCTTAGCTGAGATGAACATAAGATGGGCCATGAAAGGTGGAAATTTATAAGAAAACAAAGTCAGGAAATGTAAGGGTGGTATATTTGTAGAAATCCTCAAGTCAAAAGGTGAATGAAGTATGAATCCATATATAATTCTCACATGTATTTGATGTATTAAGAAGGAAGTGAAACATCGTTCTTTGACATTTAATGGCAAGATTCAGATAAACAATTTTGAAATAATTGCTCTTATTAGAAAATACCTAAAATAAGCTTCATAGTGCATATAAGGGCAGAATTATACTATAATGTCACAAATTAATCTATTTGAAAGAAAACATATTAAACTATAATACTTTTTTATGTATTGCAAAACATTTTAAACAACATCATTAAAATTCAAAAACACAAGGTGTTTGAAAAAATGTCCAATGCTTTTTGAAATATAAAAATATGAATCAATATATCAAAGTACAATTCAAAGAAGCAACCATTTATTGTAATATGCAGTAATGGGATTCATTAAAGTTAAACTGTTGTGATGCTGGAAATATGAACATAAAATCAATGGTATTTTTAATATAAATAAACAGTCATAGTTAAGAGAGATTATCTTGCAAGTTTCAGCCTGGTCAACCTTAAGACTACTTCAACACCAGTGTTGTTTTACACACTGCTCTTGTAAAAGGTAAACATTTTACTTTAATAAAATGATTATTTCAATTGGATCTGCCTCATATATCTTTGCCTGTATATGATTATGCTTATAAAACAATAAAACTGCATTCGTTTTTGGTTTATGTTACCCATCTCATCTCTTTATAGTTATAAAAATACATACATATTTATTTCATGTGTGTAAATCGATGATAAGAAATTAGCACAATCAGAAAAAGTGTAAGGAAATATAATTATGAAAAAGAATATCTCCAAAACACATTACCATCCATGGTGAATATTTCAGGTGTCATTGATTAAATCTAAATAGTCTAGTCCAAAGAAGATGTAAATAGAATGATTTATGTGGTTGCAATATTTGACACTTTTTCCCAGGGATAAGTCTCACTTATATTTCATTTATATGACTGCTGCTTTAATATGACATTTTTACTGTGAGAAAATCTGCTAATTTCAAACGTCTTACACTGGATTCTGCAGCCTTCCTACTATAATACTACAGTTTGTGTTCCCCAAAAGCCTGTGTTTCCTGGACCAATTTTGATAACTTCAATTCCAGTTTATTTTCTGAATTTCCTGACAATAAACTAAACTTGAGAATTGTTGTCTGTGGGAACTGAGAAACAAAACTAGGAAATCATGTAGGTATAATTCTATTCATTCATTCATTCATTCATCCATCCATCCATTTGTTCATTTATTCATTGTTTTCATTCCTACTTTCCTTCCCACATCAAAGTCAAGATTGTGCTTTGAGTCCCAGTGTCCATCCCAGTGCTCTGGTTAACTCTGGACCATCTACATGTGTGAATTGGTAGAAGGAGCAAATCATGCTGTGGAACGGCCATCTCCAAACATCTGCACATCAGGAGGGATACTGGATGTCTATTCAGTGACTAAACCACCTGTTTTCCTCTGTGAGTGAAGATACTTAGCTTGGTCCTTTCCCCAGCAATCTCCTGCCAAAACTTGTATTACTTTTTCTCCTTGCCTGTCACATTCTAAAGACTGGGCCACAAGGTCTGGAATTAGAATCTATCTAATGTGTGCTCTTTAGTGTCCATCATCAATGTAGTATTAAAGTGCAAATAATTCTATGCTTGTTAGAGACAACACCAACATGCATTTAAAAAAATAAAATAAAAAAAAAAGCTCACACAAACCTTTTCCATTGCAGAATTTACCATTATGAGCAATATATATATATATAATCCTAATTTTGAGACTACTCAGTCAAATTAATTTATTCAAGTACTTATTAAATGCCTAGTACTTCCAAGATTGAGCTAGCTACAATGGGAGATAACAAAAACAAACAAACAAAAAAACACAGCATGTAACTCCAGGAATAAAAATATATTTGAGGAAAGCTGTGGATTTTAACCATGAAAAGCATGCTGTTCCCCTCTGCCTTTAACTTGGGGTTTAATTGTGTTAATAGAAAGGAACAAGATGGTCTAACTTTTTAAAATATACTTTTCAGGAAAGAGAGGTATTTTCTTTCTTAAAAAAGTTTATTACTTTACCTTTAAACAAAATATTAATGAAGATACAAATTGCATAGTCTAATCTTTTTTCCTGTTATTTGTTGTTTTACTGCTGTATGTGTGAGTCTTTCCCTTATCTCATTCGATATCATACTCTTGAAGTAACAGGTCTCCACTACAGTGAATAGATTGAAATTCAGATGTTTACACACCTCTACATCACAATTTTATAGCCTTTGTGCTTCGAGGACTTTTACCTCACTATCTACAGTTGTGATCTGTTGTGTGAGTTACCTCATAAAATATATATTTTAGCAATTTGTGCTGCTCTGGATTTTGTTTTATTTGGCAGAGTCTTTAGCAGCATTCTATGAAAGCTGTGTTTAAAGGAAGTAAAGATTTGTTCTTTTGTTGTCTGTGTTCTTTCTGCTACCAATTCTTTTCTCCTAATAATAGCACATCACTTTCTTGTATTCTTCTATGTCTGTATGTATGGTGTATGGATATGGTAACATAACTCACTTTTAATCAGTCTTTTATGATACTGACTCATTAGAGGAATCACTATATATGTTAAAGTAACTCTGAATGTCTGGTTTATTTGATTAAAAACCACATTTACCTACACTCTACAGTTGTAATGAGAGATCAATATGTAGTCATAAAATAGTTTAAGTTCGTGTTGACAAACCAATGATGACTTCAGTATATTTGGAATTTTCAATCTGTCATCACTATTTTCTATACCCAACTTTTATATAATCTAGTTTACTTGGTTAATTTGACAAGAAATAGCAAGCTGACAATTACTTTCACATTTAACACCTATTTTTTGTTGTCCTTGACAGGTGTAATAAGTTTTATGGGAATCAAATTATGAAGAGTCTTTTGGGACTCATGCAATACTTTGTTATCCTGTAATTTTCAAAAGAATTATTACAGAAAAGCTCTCTTTTAAAAGGAACATGCAATAAGCCAACGTGCAATAGGAAATTGCATATTCTGGGGAAAAAAAAGAAAATGAATCAGCCTGTACCTTTTGGGTGACTGTGAACATTTAGCCTTGTGCCAACTACTCTGCACACTGTTGTGCTCTCCATTGGCTGTCCTGGTTAATTTGGCCTTTATTCTGTAACCTTGTGCTAGGTCCTGACCTATGTGTACCTCTCTTCTTTATGCTCTCCCATTATAGTGCTATTTTAAAAGTTTATTTAGCCCCTTTTTTAATCCTTGATTCTCCATATTATACTGCAGACACTCAAAATGTCTACATTTCGTTTGTTATGTAAATCTTAAGATTGGCGTCATTTACCTTGCAGGGAAAAACATAGATATTAAGTTCATGAGCCATGGAATTAGATACCTGCCTTTATGTATGAATTCCGCTCTATGTCTTATTATCTGTGGGCCCTCACACCTACTATTTCTGAGCCTCAGTTTCTTCACAGTAAAATGAGGATAAATACATACTCCATGGCATTAATATGATTATGTGATTATTGTGTAATGATTATATGGGATTGTAATTATGGTAGATGGGTTCCTCCACTAATCTCATTACATTTTAATGACAGTGCTGTATGTGATGATTTAGTACTATTGCATGTGTCCCTCAGTGTTTTCACCCCTTTCCAATATTTCGTTCCCGAACATATTCTAGTAATTTTATTAGTGGTTCCCATGGATACCTCTGAGTCTAACCTTATTACCTGCCTAGTCAGTGACATATTTTTGCCCATATGGGACTTTCCTTATCAAGATTTTGAATGCTGTGGTTTTACAAATATAGAATTAAATGCTTTTGCTTTTCTCTCTCTCTCTCTCTCTCTCTCTCTCTCTCTCTCTCTCTCTCTCTCCTTGGGCTGGTTCTGATAGTCAGCACAGGAAGATGAGAATTATACATGTAGTGTAATTTATTTGGCAAATAGTAGTGATGTTGCAACATGTGTACTTAGGGTTGGGAGGATTTAAAATACCTTGTTACCATTTCTGGGAAGCAGAGAAAGCCTGTGGAGGCCAAATTAAAGCTTTCTGATGATTTGTGTAGGCTTAATACAATCAGTGAAGTAAATAAGGCACTGAGTCATAGCTAAATGGAATTCAGCTGTGGAGCAACATAATGTAGGAGAGTGATATATGTGAAGGTCGAATATAGAAATTAATTCAAGGAAAGCTTTATGCTTTGAAAGATGCGTCATCTCTGGTAATTTTATATCTGACATGATTGTTTAAAAGGTTATCTTTCTATGCTTTGCACATTTCGTTGCAATTTTACATAGGCAAATATTAACTTTAAAGACTTGGTCATTTGCTTTTTTGAACTTCTTGTACTATTCTTCAAAAACACGATAATCACGTTATTTTCTTAAGAATTTATGCTTCACTTCAAAACAGATTTACTTTTTGATCTTTGATAGACAAACGTGATATGATGGTTAGATTGGTTAAGTCCATTTCTTAAACTATATTTCAAACATAAAGATACATTAAAATGTCTACTATATATAAAAAAATATATATTCCAGACCGTGCACTGTGGCTCACACCTGTAATCCCAGCACTTTGGGAGGCCAAAGCGGACAGATCACGACATCAAGAGATCGAGACCATCCTAGCCAACACGGTGAAACCCCATCTCTATCTAAAATTAGCTGGGCCTGTTGCCGTACGCCTGTAGTTTCAGCTACTCAGGAGACTCAGTCAGGAGATTTGCTTGAACCTGGGAGGTGGAGGTTGCAGTGAGCCGAGATGGTGCCACTGAACTCCAGCCTGGACGACGGGACAAGACTTCATTTATGTATATACATATATATATATACACACACACACGTATATACACAAACACACACACACATATATGTGTGTATTTCTCAGAATGTATTTTAGGGGAGGGTGTAGGTGGGGAAGCAGTTCACAAATCAAAGTCAGAAACAATCTTAGTATAGAGAATATTCTTGAATAGTATTAGCTTGAATGCTAAGAAATATTTTTGTATTTTTGAATGTATACTTACACAAACAGAAAGTTCCAAAGTGGTCTCATGTACTCATTCGTATTATTAAAACTAAGCAAAGTACAGAGGGCTCAGGTGAGAGAAGGTAACTAGAGGATTAAAAATAAATACACAAAAGAGAAAAGGTAACATTCTTACAGGTCAAAGCACAAGAAGTTGTCATATTAGCCTCATTCTGTGTGCTCACAAATCCTGCTTTTATTCTGTTATATTTATTTGTTCAATAAGCTTCAGTGTTTAGAATTGTGTTGCACAGTTCAAAGTTTTATCTCTGTATTAACTCCAAGAACTATGGGAGTATGTAAAAACACTGAACTGATGACTGACTGTGGGGACATTTTTGTTGATGCTGTTGTTGTTGCTGCTTTCTGTTGTTGATTTTTCTTTTAAAGTCAGGCCCCTCTTCTGTAGGGCTGCTGTGGTTTGCTGGGGGCCTACTTCAGACCCTATTCACTTGGGTCCCTCCCACACCTGGAGGTGTCATCAGTGGAGGCTGCAGAACAGCAAAGATGGTTGCCTGCTCTTTCCTCTGGGATGTCCATCCCAGAGGGAAATCAATCTGATGCTAGCAGGAAGGCTCCTGTAAAAGGTATCTGGTGACCCCTGTTGGAGAGTCTCACCCAGTCAGGAGGCATAAGATCCAGGACCTCTTAACAAAGCACTCTGGCTGCCCCTTGGTAGAGGAACGGCACTGTGATGGGGGACTCTCATACATCTGGACTGCCTAGATTCCTCAGAGCCACAAGGAAGAAAGACTAAGTCTGTTGATCCGTGGAGACTGCAGTCATCCCTCCCGCAAAGGGCTCAACCCCTGTGAGATCAGAGCTCTGTCCCTACACACCTGCCTGAAGTTGCTGAAATTCCTGCAGGTAGGCCCCATCCAGTGAGGAGGAATCAGTCAGGGTCCAGCCTAAAGAGGCAGTCTAGACACGATCTGCCACAGATCAAGTGGACCTCATAGATATCAATAGAACTCTCCACCCACAGATAACAGCATATACATTCTTAGCACAGCATGGCACTCACCTGAAAATCAATCACATAATTAGAAGTAACATACTCCTTAGCAAATGCAAAATAGCTGAAATCGTAACAAACAATATCTCAGACCGCAGTGAAATCATATTCAAACTCAAGATTAAGAAATTCACTCAAAACCATATAACTAAAGGGAAATTGAACAACCTGCTCCTGAATGACTTTTGGATAAATAATGAAATCAAGGCAGAAATCAAGAAGTTCTTTGAAACTAGTGAGAGCAAAGAGACAACATACCGGATTCTCTGGGACACAGCTGAAGCAGTGTCAAGAGGGAGATTTATAGCACTAAAGGCCCACATCAAACAGGTAGAAAGATGTCAAATTGACATCCTAACATCACAACTAAGAGAAACAGAAAACCAAGAGCAAACAAACCCCAAAGCTAACATAAAACAACAAATAACCAAGATCAGAGAGGAACTGGAGATAGAGACATGAAAAACACTTCAAAAATAAATCCAGGATTTATTATTATTTATTTAAAAATGTAGACCACTAGCTGGAATAATACAGAAAAGAGAAGAATCAAATAGACGCAAAGAAAAATGATAAAAAAAATACTACCACTGACACCACAGAAACGACCATCGGAGAATACTATAAACACCTCTTTGCAAATAAACTAGAAAACGTGGAAGAAATGGATAAATTCCTGGACACAGACACCCTTGTAAGACTGAACCAGGAAGAAGTTGAATTCTTGAACAGCCCAGTAACAAGTTCTGAAATTGAGGCAGTCATAAATAGCCTACCAATGAAAAAAAGCCCAAGGCTAGACAGATTTACAACTGAATTCTACCAGAGGTACAAAGAGGAGCTGATACCATTTCTTCTGAAACTATTCCAAACATTTGAAAAGGAGGAACTTCACCCCAACTCATTTTATGAGGCCAGCATCATCATGATACCAAAACTTGCCAGAGATTAAAAAAAAAGAGAGAATAGAAAAAGCTTCAGGCCAGTATCCCTGATGAACATAAATGTAAAAATCCTCAATAAAATACTGGGAAACCAGATTCAGCAACACATCACAAAGCTTATCTACAATGCATAAGTAGGTGTCATCCCTGGAATGCAAAGCTGTTTCAACATACACAAATCAATAAACGTAATTCGTTACATAAACAGAACTAAAGACAAAAACCACATCATTATCTCAATAGATGCTGAAAAGGAATTTGATAAAATTGAACATCCCTTCATGTTAAAAACTCTCAATAAACTAGATATTGGTGGAACATACCTCAAAATATTAAGAGCTGTTTATGACTAACCCACAGCCAATATCATACTGGATTGGCAAAACCTGGAAGAAAACAACTTGAAAACTCGCACAAAACAAGGATGCCCTGTCTCATGACTCCTATTCAACATAATGTTGGAAGTTCTGGCCAGGGTAATCAGGCAAGAGAAAGAAATAAAGCGTATTCAAATAGGAAGAGAGGAAGTCAAACTGTCTCTGTTTGCAGATGACATGATCTTCTAACTAGAAAACCCCCATCGTCTCAGTTCAAAAGCTTCTTAAGCTAATAAGCAACTTCAACAATGTCTCAGGATACAAAATTGATGTGCAAATATAACAAGCATTTCTATACACAAACAATAGACAGTCAAATAATAAACGAACTCCAATTCACAATTGCTACAAAATGAATGAAATACCTAGGAATACAGCTAGCAAGGGAAGCGAAGGACCTCTTCAAGGAGAACCACAAACCACTGATCAAAGAAATCAGAGGGGACACAAATAAATGGAAAAACATTCCATGCAAATGAATAGGAATGATCAATATTATGAAAATGGCCATACTGCTCAAAGCGATGTACAGATTCAATGCTATTCCCATTAAACTACCAATGACATTCTTCACAGAATTAGAAAAACTACTTTAAAATTCATAAAAAAAAAAAAAAAAAA
>NW_016823359.1:183406-189748 GCF_001698545.2 Rhinopithecus bieti | reverse complement strand
AAAAGAGTCTGAACAGCCAATTCAATCCTAAGCAAAAAGAACAAAGTTGAGTCATCACACTACCTGACTTCAAACTATACTTCAGGCTACAGTAACCAAAAGAGCATGATACTGATTCAAAACACACACATAGACCAATGGAACAGAATAGAGATCTCAGAAATAAGACTGCACATCTACCACCATTTGATCTTAAACAACCCTGACACAAACAAGCAATGGGGAAAGGATTCCCTATTTAATAAATAGTGATAGGAAAACTGGCCAGCCATACATAGAAAACTGAAACTGGACCCCTTTCTTACACCTTATACAAAAATTAACTCAAGATGGATTAAGGATTTAAATGTATAACCCCAAGTGATAAAAACCCTAGAAGAAAACCTAGGCAATACTATTCAGGACATAGGAAGGGGCAAAGATTTCACGACGAAAATGCCCAAAGCAATTGCAACGAAAGCAAAATTTGACATATAAATATAATTTAAAGAGCTTCTGAACAGCAAAATAAACTATTATCAGAAAGAATAAACAACCTAAAGAATGGGAGAAAATGATCACAATCTATCCACTTGAGAAAGGTCTAATATCCAGAATCTACAAGGAACTTAAACACATTTAGAAAAGAAAACAACTACATTAAAAGTGGACAAATGGCATGAGCAGACACTTATATTAAAAAAAAAGACATTTGTGTGGCCAAGAAACATGAAAAAAAGCTCAACATCACTGATCATTAGAGAAATGCAAATCAAAACAACAATGAGATACTATCTCACGCCTGTCAGAATGGAGATTATTAAAATATTAAGAAACAACAGATGCTGGTGTGACAGGAGAAAGAAGGATACTTTTATGCTGTTGGTGGGAATGCAAATCAGTTTAACAATTGTGGGAGATAGTGTGGAAATTCCTCAAAGACCTAAAATCAGAAATACCATTTAACCCAGCAATCTCATTATTGGATATATACCCAAAGGAATATAAATCATTGTATTACAAGAATACTTGCATGCATTTGTTCATTGCAGCAGTATTCACAATAGCAAAGACATAGAATCAATCCAAATGCCCATCAATGATAAACTGGGAAAAGAAAATGTGGTATAGATACATGATGGAATATTATGCAGCCATAAAAAGGAATGAGATTCTGTCATTTGCAGGGACATGGATGAAGCTGGAAGCCATTTTCCTCAGCAAACTAACACAGGAACAGAGAACGAAACACCAACTGTTCTCACTTACAAGTGGGAGCTGAACAATGAGAACACTTGGACACAGGGAGGGGAACAACACACACTAGGACCTTTTGGGTGTTATGGGGAGGGAGAGCATCAGGATAAATAACTAATGCCTGTGGGGCTTAATACCTAGGTGATAGGTTGACAGGTACAGCAAACCACCGTGGCAAACATTTACCTATGTAACAAACCTGTATTTCCCGCACATGTATCTCAGAACTTAAAATAATTTTTTAGTCCCATATATTATGTCTGACAAAATGGAAATGGGCAGACTTTATGTCAAACTACTGTCCTTCAGCTTACCTGAAATTCATGCTAGGGATCCATGTGAGCACAGTCACCAGTTGATATGTTTAGGCTTCGTGTTTCCACCCAACTCTCATTTTGAATTTTAATCTTCATCATCTCCATATTCCCCACCTGTGAAGGAAAAGACCAAGTGGAGGTAATTGAATCACGCGGGCAGTTTCCCCCATACTGTTCTCCTGATAGTGCGTGAGTTCTCACAGGATCCGATGGTGTTATAAGGGGGTCTTTCCCCTTTGCTCAGCATTTCTCCTTCCTGCTGCCTTGTGAAGAAGGTGCCTTGCTTCCCCTCCACCTTCTGCTATGATTGTAAGTTTCCTGAAGCCTTCCCAGCCATGCTGAACTGTGAGTCTATTAAATCTCTTTCCTTTATACATTATCTGGTCTCAGGCAGTTCTTTATAGAAGTATGAAAATGGACGAATATACCAGTGTACATTTTCTTTCTTTGGAAACTGCTTAACGCTTAAATATGGGAAGGGGAGGCCAAATGACGGAAACTAGGAATTTCCAAGATCAATTTATTATTCTTTCAAAAATAAGAATTGTAATTGTTCACTTATTTGTAGGACACTTTTTATTCATTGACTGTACACTAAATTGGGATTTATACAGATGAATTAGACAAATTTAATTCAAGTTTTCAGGGAGTTTATAGTCTACTGGAGCAATATACAAAGAGATCTAGAAAAGTTGATACTTTTACTTGTAGTGGAAACAAGTGATATAAAATAATAATACTAAAATAACAGGTAGACTGTGTATGATTTAAAATCAAGGGCTCATTTTTTATAAGATGAGGATGATGGATGCTAAAACCAAATGAACAAAAAACCTTTGGCTAAGATTTCAGGTTGAGTAGTAGACAGACATGAAAATATAAAGGGAATAGTATTCCAAGCTGTTTCATATGGGAAAATAATTTGGAGGTATGAGCTTGCTGTGTTGAGGGACTGGATGTTGTTGTGGACACTCAAATTTTTATTTTGTTGCTTTACAAATATTTATTTCCATCATCAAAGTCATTCCTTGCTTGTCAACTATATTACTTGTGAGTTTCTTACCTAAATCAGCTTTGGTTCTTTATACTCCCCTTGGGCATGGTATATATTCCAAAGGAAAACCTGGTATTCCTGCAGATCTCACTGACATTTTGGCATGGGGACTTTTTTACTGGACCCTTTTTAGATTTTAAATTCACCTGCTATAATTCTGATTTTGAATATAATTTTGGAAACATAAGGGCTTTTCCTGTAAGTGTTCTTCTTTCCAGGAAAACTAAATACCACAATTTGTTTTTGAAAATAAATTTACTCAATTTTCCTGTTCTTCTAACACAGTAATTCACAGACATATATTATTGAATCAGAAGAAAGGAACCTCATTTTGTGGCTTTTACATTTATATTTTTCTGTACACTTCTACAGAAGAGCCTCATTTGATAAATCCAATAGTAAGAGACATTTATTCTTAACTTACCACATCCAATGAACTGTTAAAAATACTTCATTTTCTCCTGATCTTTATACTGACTTATGAGGTATGAGGTAGTTACTATTCTTATGAGCCTTTTTTCAGATGAAGAAAATGAGCCACACCTCGGTTAGGTTAATTTATTACACTTGGAACCTTTAGAATAGTGCCTAGAACACTGGTTTCTCTTTAAGTCTGCTGATTGGGAGGCTCAGGCATGTTTCAGTGAGAGGAAGAAGAAAGAAGGTAAGGCATTTATCTTCTGTCTTCTGTGTGTGGTTGGCTTAAGCTGACTGTGTACCTTAAACAAAATCGATGTATTTCTTGATGCAGCCTGCTCTATATCACTTTCTCTTGAAATTTACTGTCTTCTCCTCTATCCTTTGGACCTAGAACTGGTATCACTTAACTGCTACTAGCTTTGGATTTTTGTACTATTCCCCATTTGTTGGCTGAACTCCACCCAGACCTGTGTAATTTAGCCCATTGAAAAAGAAGCCCTACCTAAATTATCCTATTTTGAGTTGCCATTGTTTTCTATTGGAATTTTAACCAACATCATTATTTAACTCACATTCATCTAATCTAATCAGAAAGTGTTATATCTTTGATTGTATTATAAAGTCAATCTATGTATCACATTACAAAGCACAGTAAGAGGGCCTCACAAAGAGTTTTAGCTTCTGTACGTTACAAGCTAAAATCTTTATGTTGATGGACACTTTAATGATTCAGCAAAGGTCGGCATGATGTTGGAGATACTGAATGGCAACACCCCTTCAAAAAGGCACTACATCTGAGCAGAAACACAGCTTATCTCCAAATTGCCAATACACAGTACAATTGAATGGCTGACTTTACTCATTTATGCCTGGTTGCAATTTTTTGAATTTTTGCAATCAGACCTTGGTAATGACCTTGAGCAGCAGGATATAAATAACTCCCACAGGCTTAGCGTTCCAACAATGGAACGCTAAGCATAAATGGGTCAAGGAAACATCACTATTTTTACTTTAAATAATTAACAAATGAAATAAACATTATGAACGTTAATGCTGCCATTATATATTTAAAATGTCTTCTTTAAAGCCTCTACTTTGATTAAGGAAGTTGATGAATCAGTTATTCAAAAATTTTTGAATATTCCCTTTTATGATAACAATTTTCTGTATTTTCCTTTATTTCGTTCTTTGTAGGAGTGTTATATTGTGTAAACTAGACTCATTATTAAGTCCCTGGGGATAGGGAAGACCCCACAAGTTACTGGTGAACATTTTTCGTAGCCAAGGTTTTTTTTTTTTTACTTGGTAACTTTCTGTTACCTATTACCTAGAATAATAAGGAGAAAGTAACAAGTTACAAAAGGACTGTTTGCATTTTATATCTTTTTATTTCCCAGACTTACTCATTAAGTAGGTGCTAATGAACAGCAAATGGCCAAACACCAGGCAGTACAGCAGGCAGAAGGGTAGGAAAGGTCTCGCAAGGCATGATCAGTATAATAAGGTTCTCGATTCCATCACTAATTCAATATTGTTCAGCGTTTCAGCACAAGACACTGAGGGAGAATTAGTAAATAATGTAGAGGTAACTTAGAAGCACTCTACCTCTTCCGAAGCTTTAAACTACAAATGAAGATGAAAAATGTGTGCACAAACAATAGGATAACAAGGCAGTATGTGTAAGTTCAGTGAAAGGGAGACAAAATATAAAGATCAGTAGAAAAAGTGGTGACGTACAGCAAAGGATGGTGAGTTGAGGGAGAAAGGGAAAAAAAAATAATGAAAGGGAAAGGTAGTAAGCCATGCTTTCTTCTCTGAAAGGAGAGAAAGTATAAGCAAATGAATTAGGTATATTCAAAAATAAATCTTTGTGATTGACAGAAAAATGGGAGGTAGGGGCGGGAAGATACTGAGAATGTAAACATCATGCTGCAAGGACAGAAACAGTAACTTTTCTCAAGATCTGTGTCCTATTCGCAACTTCAGGGTCACCTCTTTCCCAAACTAGTGGTGCAATAGTCAATTCAACATAGAAAGAATCATGATTCAGCAAGTAAAACTGAAGACTAATAAAGACATTAATAAAGAGATCAGCCTTCATATACCAAAGTCTTATTATTTCTTTTAAAATGCAGCAAAAGTAATGAAAATGGTTTGAGTTCAAAGACGCCGCTTCAAAGGCACAATACCTGCACTGTGTTTTAAGAGCAAGTGATATTTTAAAATAATGATTTCACATCTTCAGTGGAGTAATTGCTTTTCACATTAAAGAAAGAGATAAGCACCCAAGGTTTATAATATAAAAAGTGCTATGCATGTGTATTAACTAATTCTCTCAAAGGAATTTTACTACACATTTGGCATTTTGTGCTATAACTCAGAGTGACATGGTGCTGTGCTCTTACACAACATGGATTGTTTCCTAACTGAGTTAGACAGAAGTAGATAAAGAATATTGATATCATGTAGTGGGGTTCCTTTACATGCGTAGTTTATGGTTACTATTTTTTTCATTAAGTGAGATAATGTTTTCACGTAAGTATTTTTATTGGTCTGATGACTATGACAAGTGGCCATTGAGGCTTGCTTACTCTGAATAAAACATGCTCTTCAATTTGTAACAATTGGCCACTTTGTTAATCATTGATTTATTCTTTCACCCAAATATATGTTAAGAGCTTTTAATCTGCAAAACACTCTAAGTGCTAAATACCAAGATGCATCAATGTGGTTTCTGGCTTCAAAAATTTGTTGTTTAGCAAATAAAAGATATAAATAACACTAATATAGATGTAAACAGTCATAATACAAAGTACAGTAAGTTATAAAGTTTTCATTAGCAGTAAAGATAAAGTATTAGAGGATTTCGAGAAGTACTGATGTTGGCATGCTTACTTTCCCTTCTTCACACACAGCTTGAAATACTTGTTTTTCTTCACATGCTTAGTGTATCCCCAATATTTGCTACCAAATATATAACAGTCTGCTTGAGGTTATTTAACATTATTTCAGTCTTGTTGAGAACCTTACTATGTGGTTAAGTTTTCATTAATTAATGCAACAAATATTTATCTAGTGTCTATGTACCACATATTAGTCTATGGATTCATGGTACCAGTGTAAAACACAGTATCTTGCTCTCTGGGAATGTATATTCTAGTTGAAGAAACAAAAAATAATAAAGACAATTCCAGATTGAAGAGTTAGTATGAAAAAAAATGAAGTAGCATACTAGGCATAAAGATGATGATAGTGGGGTGCCATTTAAAATACAGTGGTCAGGAAAATAGATTTTTTTTTTTTTTTTTTTTTTTT
>NW_016823359.1:181161-183309 GCF_001698545.2 Rhinopithecus bieti | reverse complement strand
AAATAGATTTTTGAGATGATTTTTGAGCAGAGACCTGAATGATGAAGGGGCAAAAGTGACGTGGTTCTCCAGTGGAAAACAGAGTGCACAACAGTTACTGGAAATAATATATATTATATATTATACATATTAGATCACTATAATTTTTCTTTCTCCTTGTGACCACATTAATACCTTATTTCCATTTAACATGCAACTATCATATCTTTGAGAGTACCTCCTTCAATTTTCTGACCACTACTTGCAGTCACCTACATTTTCACACCCTGCCTTGTTTTGAAAATTCATTTTGTAAATTGAAATTATATGTACTGTAGATTCAGTTTATCTGCATATCTGATTTTATTTAGAAACTCTGATCTTGAAAAGAGAGCCAGTGCATCTGTTAATTAGGCTTAATCTCTTTACTGTTGAAAACACTCATAGGTGGGAACTGAACAATGAGATCACTTGGACTCGGGAAGGGGAACATCACACACTGGGGCCTATCATGGGGAGGGGGGAGGAGGGAGGGATTGCATTGGGGAGTTATACATGATATAAATGATGAATTGATGGTTGCTGACGAGTTGGTGGGTGCAGCACACCAACATGGCATAAGTATACATATGTAACAAACCTGCGTGTTATGCACATGTACCCTAGAACTTAAAGTATAATAAAAAAAAAAAAAAAGAAAATGTATGTGGATTATCACTGTTATCTGTTACCACAATTTTAATAAACTGTTTTCACCCACAATGTTAAACTATTCAAAAGAGTCCCTTCCCCTCTTCTACAGTAGCAGAGTTTTAGTTGGGTTTATGGTTCCCCAAATAAGACTACATTTCATACCTTTCCTTGATCGTATACGGAAGGCCAGTGGAATGTGAATGGAGGTGTGGACAACTTCCAAGTCATTCCAACTTAAACACAAGCTCTTTGCCTTAGACTGACACTCACCCCCTTTCAATGACCTGGAATATTTACGTTACTGGGACCCAGTTTTTACAAGGCATATGGGGACAATGCAGTGGGGAATGGGTGAGCAACAAGATAGGAGGGACATGATTCTCCTGTAGAGAAGAGTTGCCCTGGCTGGACTGCTATGAGTGACAGAAAGGCACCTCTACCTTATTTAAGATCCACTTTATGTGTGTGATATTGTTCCAGTTTTAACCCTAAGCACAACAATCATACCTGTCTCTATAAATATTTCACTACATGAAACAGAAGTATCATTCTGCCCACCCTAGTGAGGATATGCAATTGTGAGAACCCAGATGCTCCACTTCTGTTTTTTTACCATTTTCTTCTTTTCCTTTCCCTTCGCCCTCCTTTTCCACTTCCTCTTCCTTCACGCTGTACTGAGACATCATTTAGTTCATATTATTAAAATGTACCATTAAACTATTAATAGTAAATTTACAGAGTCATATGGCCATCGCCAAAATCCAGTTGTAGAACTTTCCCATCACCCCTCAAGCTCTCAAGCCCAATCAATTGACCGTTCAATACTACCTTCAGCCAACCATGAATTGTTTCTATAGATTAGCCTCTTCTGGGCATTTCATTAAATGGAATTAGATAATACAAAATCTTTTTTTTATTATTATACTTTAAGTTCTAGGGTACATGTGTGTAACGTGCAGGTTTGTTACATATATATACATGTGCCATGTTGGTGTGCTGCCCCCATTAACTCATCATTTACATTAGGTATATCTCTTAATGCTATCCCTCCCCACTCCCCCCTCCCCATAATAGGCCCTGGTGTGTGATGTTCCCCACCCTGTGTCCAAGTGATCTCATTGTTCAAATCCCACCTATGAGTGAGAACATGTGGTGTTTGGTTTTCTGTTCTTGCGATAGTTTGCTGAGAATGATGGTTTCCAGCTGCATCCATGTCCCCACAAAGGACACAAACTCATCATTTTTTATGGCTGCATGGTATTCCATGGTGTATATGTGCCACATTTTCTTAATCCAGTCTGTCACTGATGGACATTTGGGTTGATTCCAAGTCTTTGCTATTGGGAATAGTGCTGCAATAAACATACGTGTGCATGTGTCTTTATAGCAGCATGATTTATAATCCTTTGGGTATATCCCCAGTAATGGGATGGCTGGGTCAAATGGTATTTCTAGTTCTAGATCCTTGAGGAATCG
>NW_016823359.1:176628-179128 GCF_001698545.2 Rhinopithecus bieti | reverse complement strand
TACAGGCGCCCGCCACCTCGCCCAGCTAGTTTTGTATTTTAGTAGAGACGGGGTTTCACCGTGTTAGCCAAGATGGTCTCGATCTCCTGACCTCGTGATCCGCCCGTCTCGGCCTCCCAAAGTGCTGGGATTACAGGCTTGAGCCACCGCGCCCGGCCTGACATCTGTATATTTTCTTTCATGAAGTGCTTGTTCAAATTATGCATACGTATTTAATTAAGGTTTTTTGACAATCTTATTTATTTTGAAGTATTCTTTTATAATCTTGATAAGAGTTTTTTTTTAATCAGATATATGTTTGCAAATATCTTCTCCTAGTCCATTGTTTTCCCCCCTGTTTTCTTAAGCGGGTATTTTAAAATGCAAATTAAACATTTTGTTGCAGTTATTTTTTTAAACTTATGTGTTTAACTTTGATATTGTATCTAAGAATATAGTCCAAGGTCATTAATTTTTATTATGTCTTCTAAAAAATGTCTATATTTAACTTTTTTACGTAAGTCTATCCATTATTTTATGTTTGCGTTTGAGTGGGGTATGAGGCACTATTTTGGCATGGGGATATCCAATTTAACCTGAACTATTTCTTAGAAAGGTTATCCTTTCCCCTCTTGAATTATTTTGGCACTTTTGTTGATAGTATATTGACCATGAATATAGGAGTCTATTTTAGTCTATTCATCTACCATTGATCTAAATTCCTGTCTTTATGCTAGTACCATATTGCAGCTTTATGGCAAGTTTTGAAATCTTGAAGTGTAAGTTTTCCAACATTTTTTTTCTTTCTACCAACTTATTTTTGGTTATTGAGTTATCCTTGTTTTCATATAAATATTAGGGTCAGCTTGCCAATTGCTGCAAAATAGCATGCTGGGAAATTGGTAACAATTCTGTTGAATCTATAAGTCAATTTGGGGATGATTAACATGTTAACAATATTGAGTATTTCAATTTATGAATTTAAAATACATATCCACTTATTTAGATCTGCTTTAATTTCTGTACAGAAAGATTTTTTTTGGTTTTCATTGTACAAATCTTGCTCTTCTTTTAGGTTTTCTTAGGATTTTATTCATTATGATATTATGAACAGAATCATTACTTGTAGTTAGATTTTTCTTGCTAATAAACAAACCCTATTTTTCGTATTTTGATCTGGCAACTTATGGCATTGAGGAACTCATTCGCTGTGAAAGTTTTCTGTGGATCTGTCAGGATTTTCTGCAAGTAGGATCATGTTATTCAAATAAAGGCATTTATAATTCTTCCTTTTAAGTCTGGATGCCTTTTCTTTCTTTATTTTCTGGTTGCTGTGGCTAGAACCTCCAGAACAATGGTGAATGGAATTTTGAAAGTGAAAATCATTTCCTGTTTCTAATATTAGGTGGAAAGCATTTAGCCATGAGCTTTAAATATGATGTTAGCTGTGTATTTTCCAAAGATGTTATTTATTATGTTGAGGAAATTTCTGAATACTCATAGTTTGTTGAGGATTTCTAACCATAATTGATGCTGAATTTTGTGAAATACTTTACTTGCTCATTGAGGTGATCATGTGGTTTTTATCCTTTATTCTGTTGAGATGGTATATTGCATTCACTGATTTTCAGATGTTCAGCCAAAGTTCATTCCTGGGATAAGTCTTTAAAGGTTATGGAATAAAATCTTTTTTACGTATTACTGAATTTGGTTTGCCAATATTTTGTTAAGGACTCATGAATCTGTATTCATGAGGTATATTGATCTGTGATATTCTGTTCTTGCGATGTTTTAGTATTTCTTTGGTATTTTAATAATGACTTCAAAATAATTTGGGAAGTCTGCCTTTCCCTTTTATTTTCCAGAAGGCTTTGTGAAGGATTGGTATTATTCCTTCTTTAAATGTTTGATAGAAGTTAGCAGTATGTTCTGAAGATTTTTTTGCAATAAGATTTTGAATTATTCCATTATTTGCTTGCTTTGATCTATTCAGATTTTTCTCATCACTGAGTGAGTTTGATACTTTGTGTCTTTCTAGGAATTTGTCTATTTTATCTACTGTGCTAACATGAAGTTGTTGATAAGATTTTTTTATAATCCTGTTTGGTTGGTAGAGAGGTTCTCTTTCATTCCACATTTTGGCAATCTGTACCTTCTTTCAATTTTTGTCAGTCTAGCAAAATAATCAACTTTTGATTGTATTGATTTTTATCCTTTGTGTTTCTTTTGTATTTCACTGACTTTGCTCTTTATTTTTTCCTTACTTCTGTTTAAATTGTGTTTATTTATTTTTGTTTTTTAAACTTGGCACATGATAATTCTGCATATTTATGCAATACGTAGTTGAGATACATATAATATACAGTGATTATATCAGGGTGATTATCATATCCACCACTTCACACAGTTATTTTTCTGTGTGTGTTGGTGCATTCCACATCCTCCTTCTATCATTTGAAGCTATATATTATTGTTAACTCTAGTCATCCTACAGTGCTATAAAACATTGGAACTTATTTCA
>NW_016823359.1:171321-174117 GCF_001698545.2 Rhinopithecus bieti | reverse complement strand
CCATTCTCCTGCCTCAGCCTCCCGAGTTGCTGGGACTACAGGCGCCCGCCACCTCGCCCGGCTAGTTTTTTGTATTTTTTAGTAGAGACGGGGTTTCACCGTGTTAGCCAGGATGGTCTCGATCTCCTGACCTTGTGATCCGCCCGCCTCGGCCTCCCAAAGTGCTGGGATTACAGGCTTGAGCCACTGCGCCCGGCTGGAACTTATTCATTTTATCTAGCTGTAATTACGTGTACTTTAACAAATTTCTTCCTATCTTGCCTTCTCTCTATCCTTCCCAGCTGCCAGTATCCTCAGTTTTACTTCATACTTCCATGAGACCAGTTTTCTTTTAGCTTCCAAATATGAATGAGAACTATTTGCTTTTTTCTGTCTTAAGTTAACAACTTAGGTTATTGATTTAGGATATTTTTTCTTTTCTGATAAAGTCGTTTAAAGCCATAATTTCGCAGTTAACACTGCTTTACCTGATTGCTGTAAATGTGAACATGTTGTGTTTCTGTTTTTATTCAGTTCAACAATTTTTTTTAATTTTGTCTTGTAATTTATTCTTTCACCAATGGGTGCATTGTTTAATTTCTGAATATTTGTGGACTTCTGAAATTCCTGTATCTTTATTTCTGATTTTTCCCTATGTGACCAGATAAAATATTGTATGATTTCAGTTATTCTTGATTTGTTGACACTTGATCTATTGTCCGATATATTCTGTTCTGGAGTATATTCATGTGTGCTTGATAGAATGTGTATCTGCTATTATTGGGTAGAGTGTACTATAGATGACAGGTCAAATTTGACAGTTGATAGTTGAAGAAGTTCATAGACTTGTTCTGGTATTGTCTTTCCTTGCTGATTTCTTGCCTGTTTGTTATATTAATAACTGAAAGTGGGTATTAAAATCAGTAGCATTTTATTATTGAATTGCCTACTTCTTCAATTCTATCATCTAGATTTGCCTCACACATTTATGTCTCAGTTTCAGGTATTTACATGTTTAGAATTATTATATTTTACTGATGAATTTACTCTTTTATACTTTACTATGTTTTTTGTTTGTTTGTTTTTGCTTTTAGTAACCTCATTTACCTTAAAATGTATTTTATCTGATATTAACTGTCTTAGTCTACTCAGGCTGCCACAATCAAATACCATAAACTGGGTGGCTTAAACAATAGGAATATATTTCTTACAATTCTGGAGACTAAAAGTTCAAGAACAAAGTGCCAGCAGTGCCAATGCCTGGTAAGGGCTCTCTCCTTGGGTTGCAAATGTCTGCCTTCTCACTGTATCCTAACATGGTCTTTCTTTGATACACACTGAGGTGGGGTGGGGCAGGGAGAAAGACAAAGCATGAAATCCAAAGGATCAAGCTCTATGATGCCTTTTCTTCTAAGGACACTAATCCCATCGTGAGGGTTCTGCCTCAACCTCATCTAAATCCAATTACCTCTGAAAGACCCCATCTTCAAAAATCCATCACATTGAAGGTTAGGGCTTCAACACACAAATTTGAGAGGAAACAATTCAGTTCATAATATCAGTGTAGCTACACTAATTCTTTTATGGTTAACGTTCCATGCAGTTCATCATTATACCATCCACCTACTTGTATTTGTGTTTAAAGTGTTTCTCTTACAGACAGCATATGATTAGATCTTTTTTCTTAATCCAGACTCAAAATTTATGCCTTTTAGTATGAGTGTTTAAATTATTTATATCTATTGTAATATTTCATATGATTGGATTTTTGCCTGAATTGTGCTTTTTATTTCTATATCTCATCATATTATTCCAGCTATTCTTTTTTACTGTGATCTTTTTGTTAAATATGTACATTGAAATGTAGCATTTTAATTCATTATTAGTTTTTGTACTATATGAATTATTTTCTATTTGTGCTACATATTACAATATGTGCCTTAATGGATCACAGTCTGCTTCAGATTAATACTATCTTGATTTCAGTAAGATACACAATATTGCTCAAATAACTTCATTACTTCTACCCACTTTGTTATTATTCTGTTATTATCTGTATATGTTGTATGTTCAACAACACAGTTTTGTAATTGTGATTTATACATTTGTCTTTTAAATCAGTTAAAAGAGAAAATAAACTATGTACACTACCTTCATATTTGCCTACATAGTTATCTTTTCTATTTCTTTCATTTATTTGAGTGCATTCAAGTTAGTGTCTGATTTCATTTCCTTTCAGAATGAGTACTGCTTTAGTGTTTATTGGAAAGAAAATCTGCTAGCAACAGATCCTCTCAGTATTTTAAAATGTGGTAATATTGTGATTTCACCTTCAATTTTGAAGGATAGTTTTACTGGATGTAGGATTCTTGGTTGACTTTTTTTTTGTTTGTTTGTTTATTTGTTTAAGCAGTATCTTTCCACTGCCTTCTGGCCTCCTTTGTTTCCTACAAAACATCAGCTGCTAATTTATTATGGTTTCTTTGTAACTAATGAGTTATATTTCTCTTGTTTCCTTATAGTTTTTTTCTTTGGCTGTGTCTGTCAATAGTTTGACTATGATCTGTCTAGGAATGGATACGTTCAGGTTTATGCTAAGTAGATTCATTGAATTTATTGAATATATGGATTTAATACTTGTTTCTTGAAATTTGGGGAAATTTTATCCATAATTTCTTTAGATTTTCCCCTTTTCAGAGACTCTTATTACATTGTTATTGCATATGCATGTTTTGTTATTACATATGTTGTGTTTCTGTTTTTTGTTTTTTTCCTCAAAGAGAAAAAAAAAAAAAAAAAAAAAAAAATTTTTTAGAT
>NW_016823359.1:138719-171149 GCF_001698545.2 Rhinopithecus bieti | reverse complement strand
AAAAAAAAAAAAAAAAAAAAAACAGTTGTTAGACTTAGCGTACAATGTCCCTATATTTATTGACTATAGGAACATCGAATTTCTTCCTTGTATTTATTGAAATCTGGGAGTATTTAGATAATATATTATAGCATATTAGGTTTGCAAATCCTGAATATTTGTTACTATTTTTTGTTTGCTTTTTTGATTGCTATTTTTTTCTAGAGAATCATTCTCTGCTAAATCTTCTTGTGCATTTTTTGGCAGTCTTTTTTTTTTTTTTAAAGATGCTTTAAATTGGCACATAATAATTGTATATATTTACAGGGTACATAGGGGTGTTGTGTGATACATATAATGTATAGTGATCAGATCAGGGTGATTAGCATATCCACCATTTCAAACCTTTATTATTTGTTTATGTTGGGGACATTCAATATCCTCTCTCTTGTTATTTGAAACTATATAGTATGTTATTGTTAACTTTAATTATCCTACAGTGCTATATTACACAAGAATTTGTTCCTCCTATCTAGCTCTAATTTTGTGTCTGTGTACCCTTACCACCCTCTAGTATCCTCAGTTCTACTTTTGATTTTTAAAGGATCTGGGATACATGTACAGAATGTGCAGGTTTGTTGCATAGCTATACATGTGCCGTGGTGGTTTGCTGCACCTATCAACCCGTTATCTCGCTTTTAAGCCCCGCATGCATTAGGTATTTGTCCTAATGCTCTCCCTCTACTTGTCCCCCACCCCGACAGGCCCTGCTGTGTGATGCTACTTTTTACTTATTTAAGGTTTTTTAAGCTTTCATATATGAGTGAGAACATGCACTGTTTAACTTTTGTTCTTGGCTTATTTCACTTAACATAATGTCCTCTAGTTTCATCCATGTTGCTATAAATGACAGGATATCATTCTTTATGTCTGCATGGTAATTTATTGTGTACATACCACAGTTTTTATCCAGTAATCTGTTGCTAGATTCCTTGGTTTGTTTCATTTCCTTCCTCTTTTCTAAATCCCGGCCAGTATTTGTTGTTTTTTGTTATTTTGATAATAGCCATTGTAACTACAGTGTGATATAACATCATTATGGTTTTGATTTTTATTTCCCTGATGATTAGTGATAGCATTTTTTGTATGCTTGCTGGACATTTATATGTCGCCTGTGAAGAAATATCTGTTGAGGTCATTTGCACTTTTCTTAATTAGATGATTTTGTGGTGTTGTTGAGAAATCTGAGTTCCTTTTATAGTCTAGATATTAATCCCCTGTTGGATGAGTAGGGTGCAAATATTTTCTTCCATTCTGTAGGTTGTCTTTTTATTCTATTAATTGTTTCCTTTGCAGTGTAGAAGCTTTTAAGTTTGACATAATCTCACTTGTTTATTTTTGCATAGTTGCCTGCGTTTTGAAGTCTTCCTCATAAAATATTTTCTCAAATTAATGTCCTGAAACATTTTTCTTATGTTTTCTTCTAAGAAGTATTTATTTTCTAGTCTTATATTTAGATATTTGATCTATTTTATTTCTTCATAGTGTGAAAAGTGGAGGATCTAGTTTTGTTTTTCTGCATATGGATATCCAGTTTTCCTAGCACCATTTATTGAAGCGATTGTCTTTTCCTTAATGTATGTTCTGGATGCCTTTTTCAAAAATCAGTTGTATGTAGATATATGTTTTAACTTCTGGGTTCTCTTTTCTGTTTAGTTGGTCTATATTTCTGTTCTTATGAAAGCACCATGCTGTTTCGGTTGCTACAGCTTTGTAGCATATTTTGAAGTTTGATAGTGTGACACCTTCAGCTTTGTTCATTTTGTTTAGGATTGCTTTGACTATTCAGATCCTTTTGTGGTTTCATACAAATTTTAGAGATTTTGTTCTAATTCTGTGAAGAATGTCATTGACAGGAGTTGCATTGAATCTACAGATTGCTTCAGAAAATATGGTCATTTTGGCAATATTAACTCTTCCTATCCATAAGTATGGGATGCTTTTCCATTTGTTGCTGTTATTTTTTATTTCTTTCATCAGTGTTTTGTTGTTTTCTTTGTAGGGATCATTCCTTGGCCAAATACTATACCCTTCATTGAATAAATACTTACTATTCCGAGTTAATTTATTACTTTTGCATCTCCTGTTAATGGGATTATGGTTTTTATTTTTTTTTTCAGGTAATTTATTGTCTGTGTACAGAAAGACTACTGATTTTGAATGTTGATTTTCTATCCTGAAAGTTTTTGAATTTGTTTAGCAGTTCTGAGACATTTTGTGTAGTCCTTACATTTTTCTGGATCCTGTCTTCTGAGAGTGGGGACAATATGACTTCCTCCTTTCCAATGTGGATGCCCTTTATTGCTTTCTCCTTGATAGCTCTGTTTAGTTTTTGTTTGAAGTTATCTTTATTTTTTTAAGCCTGAATATCTAGGAGTTACTTTTGAGTCACTATAGCTTAATGGTCAGACAAAGATTATTCGGAGCTTATGTCTACATAGTTTAAGCCAGTAAATTTTCCACTCTTTACTGATAGATCAGTGGAGAACTTATTTAAAGTTCAGGCACTATGTTAGCATGCCTTGGCTTTGCATTTTGATAAATCCATTTGTGTTTCTTCTGTGACAGTGCAAGGTTTTATGTTGGAGCAGCAATATGTAGGCAGCTAGAGCCCTCTCCAGTCTTTCCTGAGCATATGCATAACTTTGCTAATATATGCAACTTCCCAGACCAGGAGTGGCTTATACAGTTTATCAAGGACCGCTGTGTTGCTGTCTCATTCCCCAGATCTTGTAAGATTTCTGGCTAGTGTTCCAATCTGTTGCTTGACCAAGTTTGTATTGCAACCTCAGGTTTGTTGAGATGTTGGCCTTCCTTGATTTTTGAAAATACTAAAATTGTTATCATTTTTGGCGATGCCCTGATTATTGTTTTCTCTACACACCACTCCAAATCAAATCAGCTCCCGTCCCAACCCCAGCGTGGAAGCTGTTGGTTTTCATGACTTTCAATGCTGTGCTAAAATTCAGTGCCATGCTAATGCTAAAATGACACAGACACACTCTTCTTATGTGATGTTCAATATTTGCTATTAAATAAGTGATTTCCAATTTGTTGTATGTCTTTTTTTTTTTCTTTCCAGAATCCTTAAATGATTTCACATATCTGTTTTATTTAGTTTTATCATTGCCTTTAAAGAGATTTGCTGAGCTCCTTATTTGGCCATTTGTGAAGTTCCACATGCCTTCCCCACCCCACAGGAGGGATAGATAAATCTAGACTATGTGATTCAGTTTTTATGGAATAAGTATCATTTTAGGTGCATCATGAATTACAGCCAATATATGAAATTTACTTTTCATGGTAATTCTGATGAAGAGAAGAGTAACAGAAATGTGGATTATGGGGAGATAACAGTCAATAGTGTTGTTAGTCTGGAATACTATCTATTTTGAGAACCAGATAAGACTGGCACAGGAGGTTGAAATGAGCTAGTAATAGATTTTGAATGTGAAACTAAGGTTTCTGAATTAATATCTTAGGTAATATCAAAGAGTGGAAGGGTCTGAGTGATGGAATGACATGATTTATAGATGTGCTTCAGGGAAAATGAAATAGCTGCCCACAGTGTTAAGTGATGGATTAAGGGTCAAAAAAACTGAAATCAAATCAGTCAGCAGTCTTTAAATAGTCCAGAAGGAAGCTAATGAAGTCTCAGGATAGTTATTATAAGAAGGGTAAAAAGTAAGCTACTATGAAGCTATGTTACAGGAGGTCGTGGGAAGGACTTGAATAGCTTATTATGTATCTGGGACTAATAAAAGAGAGACTCAAAGAATACTTCTAGCATTGGGCCTTTGGTAACTGGACAAGTATACAACTAGCACAAATAAAGAACATAGAAGGAAAGACAGATATAGGGAAATAATTGTAAATGGTAGTTCATATTTATTGAATTGTTACTGTAATCAGACAGAGTTATGAGTTTTATGTAAATTATTAGTTACTCCTTACATAACACTTTGCATATAATAGGAAACTAGGGGAACCATATTAGTCCACTGTACCAAAATAAAATAGCTAATATACGACAGTGTTAGAATTTTAACCCAGGCATTCTCAGATCAGAGCTGAGATATTTTTCTGACTTTTATTTTAGGTTGAGGGGTACATGTGCAGGATGTACAGGCTTGTTACATAGGTAAATATGTGTCACAGTGAATTACTGCACAGAACATCCCATTACTCAGGTATTAAGTCCAGCATCCATTAGCTATTCTTCTTGGTTAGATTGGAGGTGAGATTTTTGACCCCTGTCTGAATATAGGTCTCAGGACACATTTAGAAATGGAAAGATGGAGTGATGGTTTAAGATCATATTGTCTGAGGGTGAAAAGTTAAAATTGTGATATTGGACAAGATTGTCAAAGACAAATATATGAGAGAAGTGAAACTCATTGGCAACTATTTACATTTTGTGGGAAAAAGGAAAAAAATGTTTAAAATTAAAAGATGAACCAGAGCAAAACATTATCCCTAAGGAAAAATGTTTATTTTGGTGTGATTATTTTAACTGTGATGGGGTGTTGTTTGGATCAGGTGTATAAAAGGGCCATAGAGGAATAGTGCATACCTATAGTCCCAGTTATAGGAAGCTGAGGTGGGAGGATTGTATGATCCCAAGAGTTCAAGGATGCAGTGAATTATATTACGTCACTGCACCCCAAGCTGGGTAAAACGTGAGATATCCTCTCTTAAAAAAATCTATGAATTCTGGAGATAAGGAACCAACAAATTAAATTATGGAGAGAATTTTCATTATGGTGGTAGTGGTTTTAAAAGAATAGCAGTACAAACAGTAAGGAGTGAGGGGATGGAAATGATTAAATACTGTGAGTAGAATTTTTCTTCAAAGTTTGATAATGATGAAGGTAAATATATAAGAATAGCTAGAGTTTGGTGAAACATGAAACACACAGAAATTTTCTGAAGAAGGAGGAAAAATTCAAAGAGAGAGAAATTATGATGACAGTTCGGTTTAGAAAGGAGCTAAAGAGGAGAAATTTGTTAAACATTGAACTATTGAGTTAATAGAACAATCAAGTTTGTTATCAGTGAAGAGGAAAATGGAAATTCATGTGGAGTGATTATAATAATTTCAGTAATAACTGAGGCAATGTGGAAGTGGGGAAGTACAGTGGAGAGTGAAAAAGATTTGAAAATGCTACTGGGGAGAGTCAATTAGAGATGATTGATAATATTCCTGAGTCATAGTAAGAATTAACCTGAGATTTCATAGCAAGAATCTCTAAGAGATTCTATAATAACTATTTTATGATATTTTCCTGCAATATTAGGAATGCCAACACTAAAAAGATCACAATTTTAGATATGGATGTTGTTTTATTGTTTTCATGGATAGGCATTATTTTCTGAGTTTTCTTATGACTTTAAGAACTCTTGAGTGAATGAGTCTTTAGAAAGAAAAAAATTCTCTTGAAATGGATGCTCTTTCCCTACTCTCCTAATATATGTTAAGGAGATTTTAGGAGCATATTTTAAGAGATTTGATAATATTTCTGTACAAGAGAGTAATAAGAATGAGGGGGAAATTAAATGGTTTAACATTTTTGGAATAATACTATTTTTCCCCTTGGGATTTCCCAAAATACATTTGTTCAAAGTGAACATCAGTCTCTCATTTTTTAAAAGATTTCCTAAAGATATTTAAGGGGCTTTATTTATCAGATAGCATTGATAGAGTATATTATTTACCACTTGGTCTGGATCAGTAGTCCTCATCATCTTAAGTGGTAAATTGGAGAGTGCATCAAATTTTGAGTCTAAAGCATTAGCTTCATTCCTACCTCTGACTCTTAGGAAATTTATCTGAATTCATATTCTCAAGCTGTAAAATTGGGATAAAAATACCTAAATAACTTCACAGGTTTATTGTAATATCCAATAGGTGATAGAATGGAAAGTCTATGTGAATTATAAAGTGATGGCATTTGTTTTTAAACATACTTATCAACAAGCAGTTCCATGCTAGGCTGAAACTGAAACTTCTGTGTCTTCCAAAAAGATTTTGTTAGTTTAAATAAGTTCATCACTATTGGGAATCTTTTGATGATGAAGAATTTGTTTTCTAGAATTAATGCTTAAATCANTATGCATCTTGGTAGTCAGAGACAGTAGTGGTATGTGTTTGTGGCAAAACAGCTTGAAGAATAAATTGATTCTGTTAATGTAAGCAAGATTTATTTATTTTTTTTTTCTGCTATGATTATCATGGAGAAATTACCATAGTAAAAGCTGTGGCACTGCTAACACCCATAGTCATGATCTTCTGTTTATGTGAAAGGCAGAACCATTGAGTTGGAATTCAAGTTTTTCCTTGAATGTATTATTCGAAAATACTTTATGAATGTAACTGATATTTTATACCATATTTTATATGAGTATAATTTTTGTCAGTTGTTTCAAAACATGCTATATAAAAGGTTAGTCTACAGTCCCTACACCTAACACACATATATACACAATGACATAAACATATCTGGTAAGGCTATTTCCTAGAATTTACTATGTTAAGCATCATTGATTGTGATATTATAAACTGCAGATCATGCTACAGATAATTATTCTTTTCTACTTTCAATTCATTAAGGTGGCAGTACAAGCAGCAACATCATCACAATATTCAGCATTAATTAAATAAAAGCTTATTATGTTCCATGTCTTATTCTACATTCTTCATATACATTCACTCATTCAATCCTTACGGTCCTATGACATAGTGCTTTAATTATTCAAAGTGTACACAACTGAAGGCACACAGAGGTTGAGTAAAGTGGCACAAACAATATGTTACTAAGTATAAGAGAGGAACTTAGGCAGTCTGACTCCAAAGCTGGACTCACAACAACATGTTATGAGTGATTTCTCATAGCTTTATTATCTATTTTTAGTTCATAGCATTTACAGTTATTGATCCATGGTGTTTTCTCAAATGACAAAATAGTATAAAATTCTGTTTTGATCACTGGATACAGAGTGATTGTGTTTAGCATGTTGTGTCGTTTGATTAGAGAAGCCATAACAGCCAAATATCTCTTCATAGAATGCTCATATTGAATTTCTCATCAAAATATTTTTTTCTGAATTAGTTTTGAGGTATAGATTAGCTATCAGGAAGTCGTATGAGATAACATTATATTTAAACTTTTCCTTTCAGAGTTTCTCTCAGTAAATTTGAATGTTTGAAAACAAGGCCACTTTGACCCATTTATGACTCTTCAACCAAAGGAAAAAAAAAGGTTAAAATATCCCAATACTCTTGTTTTCAGCAATAATGAAGAATATTTTCACCTTTCAAGTACAGAATAAATATTGGTTTACACATATAGAAACCTGCTTTGAATGATAATATTTTATTAGAAATGAATAAATTTGAAAAGTATGAATACAAGCTGAAAGGTTAAAAAAGAGGTAATACTAAGAAGAATTCAGTTTGATAAAGGCATATTGTGATTTCCTCTTTGTCACATTAGTAGTTCAGACTAAGAAAGTCACTAAATTTTTCAAGTTAAATTTTTGGTGGTGTACCTTTTTAGACTAATTCATTTCCTCACTACGTTAGTATCTTTATATGCTGAAAAGCCTGAAAGTATATTTTTGTTTAATGTTGCTGCCAATATTTAGGAGAGAAATATTCAGTATTTTTTATATACTGAAAATTATTTAGGAGAGAAATATTCAGTATTTTTATATACTGAAAGTTATCTTGATTCCTGAGATCTTACATTATTAAATCTTAGAATGTTTGACTATTTTAATTTTTTCTGTAATTTAAAATTTTCACATTAATTTTCAATTAAATGGTTAATTTCCAATTTCATGATAAGAAATAATTGTCTAATAGGTTTGTGCTATCACAAAATCTTAGAGCTAGAAGATCCTCAGAGATTAATCTAGCTTAAATCACTAATTTTACACTTGAGGAAAATGAGGTCTGAGAAAATACGTGAGTCACTGAAGATCAAGTAGATAATTAGAGGCATAAGCCGGGTCTAGAATGAGAGTCTTCCAACTATTGTCTCTAAGTAAGGGATATTTGAATTGGAACCAGGGAAATAGTGTTTCACTTTATACCATGAGATAGTAATACACAGTGGTTAGGACACAGGCTTTATATCAAGATAACCTGCATTTAAAAAAACCCAGCCAATCACTCATTAACTTTATGAACTTGACAAAATTTTTCAGCCCTAGATTTTGTATCTGTAAATTGAAAATAGCAACATTAGTTACCTCAGGAGTCTATTGTGATGATCAAGTGGGCCAATAAATGTAAAGCATTTACAATGATGTCTAGTACAAAGTGATTCTTATGCTAGCCTGTATTATTTTAAAATTGCAACTGTTTCTCATCTCCGATGCAATATATATCTGTTGGAGGAATGTTTGAAAAATACAAAAAGTCAGAAAGAAAATAGATAATTGATAATACCTAAAACTATTAGCCATGTACTTCAAATTTTATTTTAATATTTCATTCTGTTTACATTTTTTCACTTACATTTTAAAATTCTGTTTTACAGGGTTACACATAGATATCTGATTTTTGGTATCTGGGAAGTCTAGATATCCTAAATTTCACTTGCTAAAAAACACTTAAAATACTGCATAAAATACAAAAATAATATTTTGATGCATTGATGAGCTTTCAACAAAATAAGTAACTCAATCACTTGAGTCCAACACCAAGTCATAGGACAAATGAAGATAGTATTAATCATGAAGATATCAGTTAGCATGGGGGTATCAATAATCAGAACCTGAGTGGCCTAGAGATTTTTGAAAATTGTGGTAAGAACATAACACAAAATGTAAACTTTAACAAGGTTTTAATTGTCAAGCATAATATTGTTAATGATAAGCTTTTCATGGACCTTTGCAATGAGTATGGAAAAGAGATTTGGGCCCATAGGTGGTTGAGGTTTGTTCTCAGGTTGTGTAATCTTGAATGCACAAAGGGCTATCAGTAAGAGTAAGTTTAAAACAAAAGCACAAAAACACCAAACAATATAGCGATTAAAGGGGAAGGGATGGGGATGAAATTTGTCTCAGCCTTGACTTTAGGTGGTGTGGAGAAAAATATCTTCTGATAATTTATTGTTATGAGAAGGCTGTCATGTGGAAGTGGAGCCTCAGCCCATGTTATTTGCATAGTGCAGAGGAAATAAACCCAGATTAAGTTTAAAATGGACTCAGGGTTTTCCCAAGTATTTTACAAAAGCTTATGCAAAATCTTCTTGGAGTGTTATATCTTCAACCCAGGCATTTTATGATTCTCACGGAGAAGATACCACAACATAAGCAAAATCACAAAGCACAATCATAAAATACACAAGGGATCAAGGGACCATGGGCCAGAGACAGCAGACAAAACTGAGAAGCAAAATATAAAATAGGTATGGTTAATTTGTTTAAACAAATAAGACAGAGTCAAATCATTAATAAAAGCAAAATACATTCACAAACGACCAGCCAGAATCAAGAGAAAAGGGAAACATGAAATACATGAAGAAAACAGAGAACTACTGGAAATAGGAAATACAATAACTAAGATAAAAACTCACTGGAAAGTCAGCAGAATAAGCACAGCTGAAGAGAACTATAGTGATCAGAAGACTGGTATGAAGCCATTTTGCAGAATCAGCAATAGAGCATTAAACATACTTTAAAAATTAGATACAGGTTAAAAGACATGAGAGATTATCAAAGACCTAGAAAGCTACAGTATATGTATGGAATGGGCAACAAACAGTATTTTAGGAGACAGTGGATGTTGGCATCTGTTAGCAGGGAGAATGAAGGAAGCTAAGGGTCCAATTTAACAGTAGACTTTAACTTACATTCTCTATTTTTAACTTATATCCCTCTGTTTTTACCTGCTTGTTCCTATTATCCAGTGATGTGCTAATTAATGTTGGTTCGCTGAACAAAAAAATTAAAATATAGGTGTATATGTTATAGGTATGTGTTTATTCTAAATTTTGCTAATATAAAAGAAGTGTAACATAATTTACTACTAATAATAAAATATTATTTATTAGCTAAGTGTACATTCTCTATAGCCAATTGATTCTCACAGAGTGTGCCACCACACCCAGCTAATTTTTTATATTTTAGTAGAGACCGGGTTTCACCGTGTTACCCAGGCTGGTCTTGAACTCCTGAGCAAAGACGATCTGCCCAACTCGGCCTCCCAAAGTGCTAGGATTACAGGCATGAGCCGCCACGGCGCCAGGCCCCACTGTTCTGTTTACACACATTCAGCAAATACTTTTGTTTTCATCTGCGCCTACACCCATAACTTCCTTGGGGACTCATGCCTCCAATCTGGGCTTCTCTCAGGGCAAATTGCATCTATTATTATTGTTCCTCCCATTGAAGGCATTTAATATGAAACTGTGTCCATTCTCCTAAATTGGTTGCTACTGTTCTTGTCATCTTCAAATCTCTTGATATCTTTTATTTTCTTTTAATCATTTTCCTTTCACTTTTTCTTTGTGTGTTAAAATTTTCTTTATTGTGTGCCAGTAATTGTGGGGTGGCAGGTGGCCAGTGGAGAGGTAAAAGCAATAATTCCTGGTATCAGCCCTTTAATATTTAATCAGAAATATCGCTTGATATTTCTTATATTCATAATCCCAGGACTCACCAGATATAGTTAATAGTGAAAAAAACTATACAAAATACGGAATAGTCATCTTATACATTGCTATAAATCATCCCCATTGAACTACTTCAAAATGTTTCACAGGCAACACCCCTAGGTATTCAATTAAGCACTGGGGTTTGCAGAAAGGTGTCAAAAGTGAAGGGGAAAGAGGTGGAAAATGGAATTGGATATAACATGCTTCTTGCTGTCAGACACAATTTCTTTTCCTCAAATAGCCAGAAAATGTGTTAAGGGTTTGTAACAATATATAAAGAAGTGATGAATAGAAAAAGGCATAAGTCTGTTAGTGTATATATGGGAAAATGGGTTCTACACATGTATAAAATTAGATTTTAAAAATTTTAATAGCTGAATGTTAAATCATTAACACAATTGAAGTACGTATTTTAAAACATTTTATCTTTATTTTTTTGTTTTTTACTGGCAAGAACAGGGAAGATAAAATAAAAGTGTAGGTTTTATTCATGATAACACAATGAAAGTAATTACATATATATAATAAAATAGTAATATTATAAAATACAATTATAATCATAATATTTATATTATAAAATTATGTATTATGTAAATTAATATAATTCAACATTTCCAAAATTGTAATGCTTATAGGATCCATTTGAAGTAGTGGGTTAAATAATTCCCTGAGCTCAGATGATTGTAACAGTTGTGATAAAATAGTGTTTTATGTTGGAAACAGTTTCTACACTCAATATTGTGACATGTTCACACTGTGAATCTTGGGTTAGACATCTGATCTTTATCAAAATAGGCTATCGGAAATCACTGTTGAACATTGTGTAGCCATTACTACTGCCTGTTTGTGTTTTGAGTGAGCCAGAATATAAAAAAGGCTGCCCTGATGCTTGCATAGCTTATTTTTCCATCCTTGTACTTCATCACAAACTCCTTGTGTATTCATGTTGCACATATAGTGAGTTACAGTACTTAAGATTCACATCTTATACCTCAGTTATTTGCACTTGTAAGTGGCTTGTAGTTCCAACTGAAAAGAATAAGTCTCTCCTTTTCTGCCCGCACAAAACTTCTCACTCTTTAATAAACTGCCTCAAGTGTTCATTTTCCTTTAGGACTTAGCCTTTGCTACATATGAAAATTTTTCCTTAACCTGATGTGTTGTCCCTATAGGATTCCTCTCCTTTAGTTCTTCCACAGCATCCTATGCTTAAATACTGGAACTATTTTCCTATACTGTAATCAGTCCTTTGTTTCTTGGTTTTGCTCACTAAAATCCTAAACTTCCTTCAGAGCATGGAATTGTGTCTTCTTTTTTATCTTAAACCAAAGTAGGTATTTGTAACATTAATAGTTTGGCAGTTTTCTCTAGTGAGACATTTTATTGTGATGAGATTAGCATTGATTCCATCAATGCCTAATTGATGAGTAGGAAGAAAATACATTACAGAGGCTGGTAAAAATTAGTAATGTTATACTATAAATGTTCACTAAAATTAGATGGTTTTAAACTATAATCTAATTGTAGGCAACATCCATGTGGGATTAATTAATGTATTCCTGTGCATTGAATTTTGATCTAAATAAATAGCAAGCTTATTTATTAAAGGGTATCATATTCCAGGAAGGAACATTTTCTCTCTTTTATAGTGGAGTATTAATGAGAAAAACAAACAAAAAACAGAAGAGATATCTCTTTCTGTTTTTCTTTCCCCCCCGAAACCCCCCCATTTTCTCTTTCGGAAGTAATGAGTTTTGTAATGTTCCCTAAAGCCCCAAAATTCAGGTATCTGCTAAAGACTCTCGAAATCAACATAATAAAAATCATGCTTTAGCTAACAATGTGTCTTCCAAACACTATAGAACTCAGATCAGAGTCAATATAACACCAGAAGGAAGGGTAGAAAGTGAACTCTGATTTGAGATGATAGATAGACAAACCTTAATTTAGAATGTGATGTAAAGCAAAGGCCCAGGGCTTAGTGTTGGTTTAGGGAGCTCTAGGATTATCTATCATTAGTCAGGACTTGAATGAAACACTTGAGTTATTTTACCTGTAAATAACAGGTTAGGTTCTATTATATGTTTTTAAAATGTAAATCTTTTTAAAATTTAAAATGCTTACGTACAAATGATACTTCTCTTACAATCACAGGATTTCTAATTAAGAACATTTTGCATACTTTTAAATTTTGTTTTTATGGTTTAAATTATTTTCTTAAATTAGAAATCCTGTAATTGTGATAGAGAAGTCTCATTTATACATAAGTGTTTTAACTTTTGTTTTAAGTAGAGTTTTATTTGACTTGGGTTGCAGCTGAATAAAAACATGTTTTCAACATTAAACAATTTTACTTTCCTATCTGTCTGCCTATCTTCAACTCTGCATGAAAAGATATTGAGTAGATTTTTAGGATATTGTCAAATCCTGTATCAAATCCAAAACTCTGATATCTACATTGATATTGGAGATTTCATTTAGTTGCAAGAGAAACTGTTAATAAAAGAACACTTTCCTAAATGAATGTTTTAATAGCTTGTCAAGGGGATTGGATATGCTTGATTTTGTGTTCAATTTTTTTCTGCCCCAGAAAACACTTTGTGTTACTTTAATCATCCATAAATAATAAGTCTTGACATTTAAAAGGCTGAAAGGTTCTCAGTTTTTAATAATAATTAGAAATAATGAATGCTTTGTTCTGTCTAAAATATATTTCATTGATGTTCAGAATTTCAAACATTTTCTGTGTTTTCACTATTTCAAAGGTCATTTAAATTTGAAGGCTTTGCATTTTAAAATCTGAACATGGCCTTAAAATTTACACCTTTTAGCATCCTTGCTAAGTACAATTAGCTGTTTTTTGGAATTAGACTTATCTCATATGAGAAATAATTCTTTAAAAGGGCATCAGTTTACCTATTTTCCACTGAAATAGTTTTAATTTTGTATTTTGATTCATTTTAAGGTTTTATGCCTTAGAAATTCAAAGACCAGTCCACATACAGTGACTCACACCTGTAATCCCAGCAATTTGGAGGCTGATGCAAGTGGATCTCTTGAGGCCTCGAGTTTCAGACCAGCCTGGGCAACAATGCAAAACCCTGTCTCTACTAAAATACAAAAATTACCTGGTCATAGTGGCGCACACCTGTAATCACAGCCACTGAGGAGGCTGAGACATGAGAATTACTTGCACCTGCAGATGGAGGGTGCAGCGATCTGAGATCGTGCCACTGCAATCCAACCTGAGCCACAGAGCGAGATTTTGTCTAAAAAAAAAAAAGAAAGAAAGAAAGAAAGAAAAGAAAGAAAGAAAAAGAAGGAAAGAAAGAAAGAAAGAAAGAAAGAAAGAAAGAAAGAAAGAAAGAAAGAAAGAAAGAAAGAAAGAAAGAAAGAAAGAAAAAGGAAGAGAAGAGGGAAGGAAGAAGGGAAGGAAAGAAAGGAAGGAAGAAATTTGAAGGGAAGGAGGGGAAGGAAGGGAAGGAGGGGAAGAAGGAAAGGAGGGGAAGGAAGGGAAGGAGAAGGAAGGAGGGGAAGGAGAAGGAAAGAAGGGAAGGAGGGGGAGAAGGGAAGAAGGGAAAGAAGGGAAGGAGGGAAGGAAGGGAAGGAGGGAAGGAAGGGAAGGAAGGGAAGAAGTGAAGGAAGGGAGGAAGTGAAGAAAGGGAAGGAAGGGAATAAAGAGTCAAAGACCATGACTACAAATTACACATTGAAAGTAGATTTGGTTAATTCACAATCTTTACAGTGTTTCCCCTTTATAGCATGGCAAAATAATTTCAGATTTTATTATGTTCATTTCATATTTTAGTTTAATTTATCCCCTAGTATCTATAAGACTGTAAAATCATTTACTGCCAAGATACAATGGCAAAAATAACAGTAACTTAAAAGGGCACCTGAATTGGTGACACAGATGTAGCACCAAATCCCCTACATAAGCAAGCCAATTAAATCTTTGTCAGTGACCATGCAGCACCCAAGTCCCACAGACGTGAAGTGACAGGCTTGGACTTCGAACCCAGGGCCATTAAGCTGCAGGACACACATCCTCAGCATATAATAAGTGCTAATATCTGTTCAGTTTTTCATTGTATTTTTCTGGTTTGATGTTTGTTGCCAAGAATATCATTTATTGAGTACATAGACACATCTCAATAAGTATTTGGCCCTATAATGTGAAAGGAAAAAAAAAATCTTTGCCTCTCAGTAGCTTTATGAAAATACAACTTAAATTTAGAAAATTAGACTGCCTCTAAAAGAGCAAGTGGTATATTTTAGAACTCCTGGGAGACATAAAAGGAACAAACAAACAAAAGAGCCAGATGGGGAGGTTGGAAGGGAGGAGAAGATTTTCATTTTGTGTTAGACATCAACAAATTTTGCATTCAACTGTATGTAATGAATTCCTAGATCCTAACTACCTGGTTTACATATTTGTACCTTCTGTCTGTCTTCTGTTTTCCACTATTCTTGAGTCAATCATTATTTATGATGTCACAGAGAAAAAAATGAGGTAAGGATTTCTGATTATCTGCAGGTTTGATGTTTTGAGGAGATTGAATAATGATTTTGGGGTGCAGTATGTGTCTAAATGTATTTACATTTTCAAAGGACCAGAATATCCATAGATTAACATTTAGGGCATAATGGCCATATTTGTTAAAAAGCAAAAAAGAAAACTACCAGCTTATCCTAGACTTAACTAAAGGTGCTCTAAATATACAGAAATCATTTTGCCAAGTCAACTGCATTCTACTATTTTTTTTTCTGATGCTTAAGAATTTGGCATTTTCACTATATGAAACACCATCAAGGTTATTACTTTCACAAAAGAAGAAATCGGCAGAACTGAAGTAGATAAGCACAGGTTTACCTCTCTTCTCTCTGTTTTTACCATCGTCTATAGCAGGCATGTTCAATCTTTTGGCTTCTGTGGGCCACATTGGAGAAAGAATTGTCTTGGACCACACGTAAAATACACTAATGATAGCTGATGAGCTACAAAAACAAAAAAATGCAAAAAAATACATATATATAAAATTAAATTTAAAAAAGTTCGTAATGTTTTAAGAAAGTTTACTAATTTTTTATGTTGGGCCACATTCAAAGCTGTCCTGGGCCACATGTGACTGGTGGGCCTACAGTATTATAAAAGGACACAGGAGTCTTATGTTTTATTTATTCTCTACAAATCTAAAAATTTGAACTTTTAATGTTTTCCAAGGTGATGTGTAACAGAATCATGGCAGAGCTGAATATTGTAACTTTATTGTTCCTAGGGCACTTTTAAAGCTTCCAGAGCTATGGCTGCCAGAAAGTACTGCATTTGCTTAACACTCAAGGTTATTGGCACATGTGCCCTTTTACACTTGAACAAAATGTGTGTTTTATTCAAGTACAACCAAGATGTCCCTTTATAATGCTGC
Source organism: Rhinopithecus bieti (assembly GCF_001698545.2). Lineage (NCBI taxonomy): Eukaryota > Metazoa > Chordata > Mammalia > Primates > Cercopithecidae > Rhinopithecus > Rhinopithecus bieti. The sequence continues at coordinate 155,020 of NW_016823359.1, read as the reverse complement.
AAAGACATAGAGAAAGGTGTAGAAACACATACTTCCAGAAAAAAATACTAAGAGGCAAATTACTAACACTGATTAACATTCTAAGTCATTACTGATATAAATACAAATTTGTGAAGATATGGACACAAAATAAAGGCACAGTCAAAACAGTGGGGCACATATGTTAATGCTTTTTTTTTTTTTTTTTCAGACATTGCAGGCCATACTGAAAAGTCACTGATGTTGTATTTCAGTATAATATCTAAAATTGAATTTTAATTAACATGAATTCTTTGCACACAGAGAGAGAGAGAGAGAGAATCAGAGAGATAGAGACCAAGAGAAATTGAGAGATTTAAGTTGATTCACTGGGTCAGACAGAAGTGTTGGCAGCTGCAATAAAGAAGCTTTCCCCAAACTGCGTTGCCAGATCTTCTCAGTTCTGACCCACAGTCACTGTGCCAAACGCTGCCAGGAATGCCAAGTGCATGGTGATTTTGTGATGTAGAGAAATAGGATTCTGGGTGAGAATACTTAATTGTCTTGAACTACAATGTTTGATTGGTATCCGAGCCAAAGTTTCCAGACATAAAAAACAGTGGTAAAAATCCGCAGACACAAAAGTACTTTGTGTCTACTGCCTCAAAGTAAGCAGGACCTTTGAGCAAGCAGCACTTTGAAGTTGATTTTGGGCTGTTGTTTTTAAATTGTGATGCCTAAGGGAAGGCAGTCCAGTTTGTTTATGCTTATCCTTGAGACTAAAGATAAGCTCTCAGTTGCCCTTAGACTCCCAATATTTGTAACTTAGATATATTTGCTGTATCCTCTCTGCTGAGGTTGTATTTCCTTATGGTTTCTTAATCAAATTTAAGTATAGATAGGAACATCTGTTTGTTATTTCTCATAAGTTTCTTATGATTTTAGGTGATATTCAGAAAGGTTTTTTTTTTTTTTTCTCAAATATTTGAAGCTTGGGGTTTTAATTTGGGTGGTTTGTATTTTAATTGAGCTATGGGACATTATAGAATTTTTTCAAATTCTTGTACAATTCACTGTATACCTTTAGGAAAGAAAATACATTGTGAACTTTTAAATAATCTCCAGTGTAAAAATCCTTACAAAAATATATACAATTTTAAGCTAATTTTTTTATAGAACATTTCAATACAGCTAACATTTTTGAAATACATTTTTAATGATTGAAAATGATCTTCAGTATTTCAGTGATTTCAAGTACACCGTGTTGCTACCAATTAATCCTTAGAAAAACCATTTTATTTACTATAGTTTATTGTATCTGGTTTTGTCATGTAAATATCCATTTAACAATATTATATTTGCATAAGAACTTTTTGAGTACATCATAGTAGAGTAAGTGATGAGCCCCTTCTGTTTTCAGAAAAAAAAATGGGTTATGAATGAATCCATGCTTGTACAATTATGTTAAAAATTGGTGTCTGATAAATCATAAATTGGACATGCTGCCTATCTTGCATATATCTTTTATCACATATTATACAAACAACTGATTGTAGGATGACTGCAAATTTTAAGGGCTATTGAAAATTAGTTGATAACTGATTTTTACTGTTAGAACCCTAGAGTTGGTGGGCCTGCCTAGTCCTGTTTGAATTACTATTTCGTTGAAGATTATTAATCACCAGCTGCCATCATGCAGTGGCAGGGTTCCAAGGCAGCACTCTGAGGACTCCTCTGTTCATTCCACTGTCGCAGGGTGACATAGTATAGAAGCCTTTTTGGCTTCTCTGTAAAAGAACATAACTGCCTCTAAAAATGTGTGCATTATCACCAAGTTAAAAGTTAGAGGATGTTCAGGAAAAAAAAATATTCTCAGATATTTTATTGAGACCAACTGAGTGCATATGTTTTTTTGTTAAGAATCATGTGAAATCAAAAATAACAAGTTCCAATCATTTTGTTCACAATCCTTTATTCTCCCTCTAGCCATCCATCACTTGGTGATATATTTCACAGTCACATGGTGGTAAGGGACAGTGTGGGAAAGAGAAAGACTTTGGCCTTTGAGTCCTGTAAATTATTCAGTTGTACATTCTAGTGGTTTCCATTTCGTCAGACTTCAGCATACTGTGAAATGGTGACACGTCAAAGGTTGCATTATTGGTTGATAATGCAGCTCTGTAAAGTGTGTGAACTCGGGTCCCAGCGTCCCCTGCCAACACACACAGATCCCAGGACAGGTGCAAATTTGACTTCACACATCACAATTGAACAAGCCAAGCCTGAATATAACCTGACTGTGCTTACTTTTCACTTCTTTTGCAATCTGCTTTCTTATCACTTCTTAGATTTTTTTTTTAAATTTTATTTGTAAGAGTAAGGGAAATTTGGTAGTTTATAAGCCTGAGTTCAAACTTCCTTTATTTCTCAGTTGTCTAACGTATTTCCTGAAAATGCCCTAATCAAAATAACCAGCCTAATATTTTTTCTTATTAAAATTACATTACATTTATTCAAATTTCAGGTAGATTTAAATATAATGTGATTTTTCAAAATAATTCTTTAATATTACACAAATAAGGAATGATTGCCTTTAGTTTATTCTCATATAATGTTTTTGAATAACTGCCTTTCAAAATATTTGACTTAAGAAGACATCTACAGTAAAATGTAACTATGGAGATTATTTTTTAATTTACATTTGCTACTTTTTAGTAGCCTTTAAAATATCATTTTCATCTAAGAAGCTTGCTGTGACTGTGTTAACAGGGTTAATAACATAAATTAAAGGCATGATGGGAATAAGTTATAAGCAGTATATAGAATAAGTTAACTAAAAGTGTGGCTTGTTAACTCAAAATAGAACAACATATATTTTTGGCATAATGAAACACAATGCTTGGTCTTCTTCTAACTCTTTAAATTAAATACTCGGAGTTGTATTGTGAATATATTCATGTCCTTATAAAGGGCCACATAACTTGTATCTGAGAACATCTTTTTGGTGAAATATGAGTTTAAAGGAATGTGAATTTCTAATAAGATTAATTCAATTGGATCTCTTAAGTCTTAATGGATTACAGATTAGTGACTGAAGAAAACCAGGTAGAGAGAGCAAGGATATTGAATTCCTATATACTTTTAAAACTTTAATCATTGAACTTATTTGCTTGTTCTCTGGAGGGAAATTAGCCCTCCAGCTGGCTTCCAACTGTGACAGCAGCTTTTATTCTAACATTAGTAGAAAGAATTGTATAATGATGCTAGTTCAGACTTTTTTCCTTCCTAATATATGTTACAATTATTTGTCATGGACAAGAGTCCATGTTTTCAAAAGAGAACAGTATCTGATAGTATTATCATTCTATTCCAGCTAGGGTAATGTGGGGACTAAAAGTTGTTAAAAACATGTGAATGCAAATTTGCAATTTAGGAAACCCAGAATAGACATTATTAACTAATAAAAATTAATTGAAATATGTGATATAAGGAAAACAGATGAGAACTCTTGTAAATAAAAGATTAATGAAATTTAAAATCTATTGAAAGGGATATTTGTTATTTTTATACTCAAGAAAGTTTAATATTTGTCTTTGAAACATCCAACATCCAAATTGTCAATATTTCATATGATAGTTTTAGTTCTATTTGTTCAGTTTTTATAAATAGGATGTTTCTTACAAAATAATTTTTTGATTTTCAAATATAACTTTATCATTAAATTTGCTTAGTGTCCTTATAAGGAAATTTGCAGTCATATTTGAAAAGTATGCATAATTTATTTCACTTTCCATGCTTCAGTATTATTTTATAATTGTATTTTCTATTTGTATATCAGACCGTAATGAAACTCACATAATTGTTTAGAAATCACTTATCTTTACAATGTGTCAATAATTGATGTCTCCAGAGAGACTTTATTTGTTATACTTTAAAAGTGGAATATATTTATATTTCCATTGCCTCACCAAAATAGCATATCTAAAATATGGATAGCGTTATTGCTTTTCGAAGAACATATTTAAGATTTCTCTTAATATCTTAATTTTTATATTATATATAGATCTTATGTATGTCTAAAAGATATATTACATCTCATATATCTAATATTTGCTATAGTTAGTATTAAAAACAAATGAAGATTAATTGGCTTAGTTTAATATTTCTATGTTCTTGCTTAAGGAACTGGTTGATTTTCTCATAGTGCATTGAAAGAGCCTAATGAAAAAATGCTATAAACCTTACACTTAAAAAGATCTAGCTTCAAGTTCTGTTCTGCCACTTGTAACCTGAGAGGTTTTGCATAAGCAGTTTAGTATCTGTGAAGCTTTGTTTTCTCCTATACAAAGTGGAGATAATCAAATAGAGTTGTGATAACAACTATCATATAAAGATGTTATAAAATGAAATGGGGGAATGAGGGGGGCATGAATGATGAGAAATTACTTCATGGATACGATGTGGATTATTGCGGTAATATGTACACCAAAAGCCCTGACTTCACCACTATGTAATGTAACAAAATTACACTTGTACCTTATAAAGTTATACAAATAAAATTTTAAATATAATATCACTCTAACAGAATATGAAATAAAATGAGATTACATATATAAAACACTTGGAACAGTATCTGATAATAGTTTTTACAATAATAATTATATAAATATCTAGCATTTAACTATTAAAGCCATGTTAATATATGTATTATATAAAATTGAGGCCTTCTTGAATCTTATGATTTCTAACACAGACACTTCTGCTGACATGCCAGAAAACACTTATAGATATTTTGCAAAGTATCTGGCAATGGCATATGTAATATAAAACACATATATTTAAGTGCATAATGTGTGTAATCCTCAAATAAAAGTAGCTACTTTTAGAATATTGTTTTTCTTTTAATACTGTGTTACACAAAATGGGCTATCAGAACAGTATATCACATGTTTATTTAAAAACTAAAGGAGTTTGTTGAGAGAGATACATGATAGAAAAGAAAGAAAGAAAGTGTCACATGTGGTATGCCACCTTCATAGAGATTTAATATTATATAAAAAGCTCTAAGAATTCCTGTTTTAAAGAACCTTATACATTTACTCAAACATAAGGCTACTAAGATTATTTTTAATTGAATCATTTTAGTTGTATCTATCAACATTCTACCGAAGAAATGTTCCACTGAGCAAACTAGTACATGATAATGTTAGAATGCATGAAAAATTAACATAAAATCATAGGTCAAACAGAAATGTAACACTATAGATCTAGTTTGGAAACAATTAACAGCCAAAGCCCAGGATATGACTAAAGAGAAAGGATCTCTGCTTAGATTACAGAATGGAAGAAAATAAATTCTGTTAATTAGGTAATTAAGTTTGGCAGCTAGGGATAAAAAAGACAACTGAAAATAAAATATGGAAGAAGTAAGAATGAAACACAACAAGTACTCTTTTGAGAATAAAAAGATTTAAGATTTTTTCCGTCCTAGCACTTTTTGAATCTAAGTCCCGTAATATATATAAAATGAGAGTTTAGACAATATGACCTCTACCAGGTTATTGCAAGCACTTAAACCTGTAATTCTCATGTAAAATAAAATATCAAAGTATATTCTTCCAATATTTTCCTTAAATATTTACATATTAAATGATATATTTTATATTGGTGAATAACTTTAATAAATACTCTTAAATTAGAATGTTATAAATGCTATTACGTTATCTGTTTTCATATAAGGTATATATGCATCTAGTGATAGGAAGAAAGGCAGGAAGGAAGAGAAAGAAAAGAAGGAAGAAAGAGTAAGGATGACAAGAGAGGAAGGAAAGAAAAACCTTATCAAATATTTCATAGCTGGAAATGTGTTACCTGATCTAATTTTGTGCTCTTTTTTTTTTTTTCTGTGACACGTTTATTCCCAGAAGTTTGTTTGGTGGATCAAGAGATGTGAAGCCAGTGCCTGGTATGGAGGATATAAACATACCTGAACCTCTCAGTTTTAATGACATTTTATTTTTTACTAAACATATAGATGTCCTAAATATATAATATTATATATTATGAACGTTTCATATTAAAAGGAACATTGCTCCTTTTTATTACTTTATTTGTTTTTTTAAGGACAGGATCTTTCACTTTTGCAATGGCTCAGTCGTGGCTCACTGAAGCCTGAAAATCCTGGGCTCAAGCAATCCTCTGTGTCTCTGGGACTATGGGCACATACATGCCACCGTGACTGGCTAATAATTTTTTTTTCTTAAGAAATAGACTTTATATATTTAAAGATAAAATTGTGAAAAAGAAATCATCAGAATTCAGGAGGTGGGTGATGAGAAGGGGGAGATATTGATCAAAGGGTACAAAACTTGCAGGTATAAAATGAGTAAGTTCTGGAAATAAAATGCACAACATGATGACATAACATAGTTAATAATTATATATACTTGAAACATCCTAAAAGAATAGTTCGTTTTATTTCTTTTTAAAAAAGTGTCAACTTTTATTTTCAATACAGGGGGTACATGTGCAGGTTTTTTACGGGGTATATTGCACCCCGGTAGTGAGTGTAGTACCCAATAGGTAGCTTTACAATGCACTCCCCTCCCCCTCCTCCTCCAGTAGTCTTCAGTGTCTATTCCTATTCTTAGGTCTATGTATGTTCAGTGTTTTCCTTCCACTTATAAATGAGAACATGCAGTATTTGGTTTTCTGTTCCTTCATTAATTTACTTTGGAATGACGAACCCCAGCTCCATCTAGTTTGCCGCAAATGACATTATTTCATTCTTTTATGACTGCATAGTATTAGATGTTGTATATGTACCACATTTTCTTTATCCAATCTACCATTGACAGGCACCTAGGTTGATTTCATATCTTTGCTCTTGTAATGTTTCATATTCATTGCTATGACAATGAACATTTGGATGCATGTATCTTTTTGTATAAGGATCTGTTTTCCTTTGAGTATATGCCTAGTAATGGGAATGCTAGGTAGAATGGTAGCTCTGTTTTAAGTTCTTTGAGAAATCTCCAAATTGCTATCTACAGTGTCTGAACTAATATTCATACCCACCAACAGTGTATAAACATTCAGTTTTCTCCATACCCTCATCAACATCTGTTACATTTTGTTTAGTAATAGCCATTCTGACTGGTGTGAGATGGTATCTCATTGTGGTTTTGATTTGCATTTCTCTAATTTGTGAGGATAAGCATTTTTTCATATATTTGTGGGCTACTTGTATGTCTTCTTTTGAAAAGTGTTTATGTCCTTTTCCCATTTTTAATGGAGTTATCTGTGTTTTGCATGTTGACTTGAGTTATTGGTTGATTCTGGATATCAGACCTTTCTCAGATGCATAGTTTGCAAACATGTTCTCTTGTTCTGTAGGTTGTCTGTTAACTCTGTTTACAGTTTTTCGTTTTTTTTTTTTTTTTTTTTTTTTTTTTTTTTCTTTAATTCAGAAGCTCTTTAGTTTAACTAGGTCCCATTTGTCAATTTTTGGCTTTGTTGTAATTGCTTTTGGGGACTTGGCCAAAAATTCTTTTCAAGGCCAATGTTAATAAGGGTATTTCCTAGGTTTTCTTCTAGGGTTTTTATAGTGTGAGGTCTTCCACTTAAATCTTAATCTACATTGAGTTACTTTTTGTATATGGTAAAATTTAAGGGTCCACTTTCATTCTTCTTCATGCTTGTTTATCTCAGCCTTGTTGAAGATCAGATGGTTATAGGGTGTGTGGCTTTATTCCTGACTTTCTTATTCTGAACTATTCATCTGTTTGTTTTTGTATCAATACCATGCTATTTGGTTACTGAAGCCTTATAGCATAGTGTGATGCTGAGTAATGTGATGCATCTAGCTTTATTCTTCTTGCTTGGGATTGTTTTGGTTATTTGTGCTCTTTTTTGTTTCCATGTGAATTTTAGGATAGTTTTATTTTATTTTTTTTTAATTCTGTGAAGAATGACATTGGTAGTTTGATAGGTATAATATTGAATATGTACATTACTTTGGGCACTATGGCCATTTTAATGATATTGATTCTTCTAATCCATGAACATGGAATGTTTTTCTGTGTATTTTTGTTATCTCTGATTTCTTTCACCAGTGTTTTGTAGTTCTTATTGTAGAGAGATCTTTCAACATAGTACTGGAAGTCTTAGCCAGAGCAATCAGGCAAGAGAAGGAAATAAAGGGATCCATATAGAAAAATAATAAGTCAAACAATCTCTCTTCTCTATGATTCCATAGTTAGAAAACACTCAAAGACTCTGCCAAAAAGCTGCTAGAACTTATAAACAACTTTTGAAAGGTTTCAGAATACAAAATATATATGAAAATCAGTAGCATTTTATATACCAATAACATTTAGGCTGAGAGTAAAATCAAGAACACGATCTTGTTTACAATAGCCACAAAAAATGAAATATCTAAGAATACAGTTAGCCAACTAATTAAATAAAAAATTTCTAGAGACTGGGTCTCCTTATGTTGCCCAGGTTGGTCTCAAACCCCTGGCCTCAATGATCCTCGTACCCTGGCTTCCCAAAGTGCTAGAAATTACTGGTATGGGCCACTGTACCTGGCCCAAATTAAAAAAAAAAAAAAAAAAAATGATTGTTTAACTGTCATACATGCCTTGATTTCAGAAGGTATTTTACATTTGGTGAAAAATGAGCAAATTTGAGCTCTTCATCTGATGAGAAATTCAATCTAATGAGAATTGTCTTTTCAAATGCAAAGTGTAATTTTCTCAAGGATCACATATTATAATATCTATATTAGTAAATTACTATACATATATTTATTTAACTCATTGTCTTATGATATAGATTATGTTTACATTGCAAGTAGAGATTAGTTATCCTGAGAGACAAAAATCTAGAACTAGATCGTGAATGACATGATTAAAAAATAATAGATTTTGTTGCTTATAAAAAAGGGTAGCATTGGCAGAATAACCTGCAACAACGCTTGATACTTTCTAACACCTTTTTCATAGAAAAGGGATTTAACATTCTATAAGAATTGTAGCCATGATGTAAATGGATACAACATAAAATTAAGGAAATAAAATATATATTATTAAATGGATACAACATATAAGTAAGTAAATAAAATGTATTTTATTTATAGCTTTATGTATATGTATTTCAATTAATTTTCATATATGAGATCAGTATGCTTCCCCAAAGTAATAAATTAAGTCTCACTAAAATAAATAAGATGAAGAATTTGGAACAAAACCTCAAAGCCTCTCAATAAATTGTTTCTGGATTGTGAAATGAATAGTTGTCAGGCAAAACTCTCATTTTATTCAGCTCTTATATTTGCCAGTTTTGATGTTATGGCTATTAACTTTTATAGATGTCATACATTTTATGTTAATCGTTCAGCTTTTGTTTGGTGAGTAGCTAGACTTGTGTTCCTTGTTATATGAGGAAATTACCGCATCTTCAACATCTTTAAAAGGTTTTATTTCCTGTTTGTCATTTTAGAATTGATTTTTTAAATTAAGAATACGTCAAATACTTACGGATACTGGAAAAAAATGTTTACTCTTTTGCAAGATCATCCTTAATATAAGATTTCTATAGTTCAAATAACCTTTCTCAAACTTATTAGAAGACAAATAAATGTTTATATTCATATAAGTCAAAATACTACATCAAATTTTACATAGTAAAATATTTATGATTTATGTGCAGTAGATATGTTACATAATTTCCCTTTATCTCTACTTCTTTTCTCATTATAGAACAACTGTCATCCAAACATTTTGATGGAAACTTCACTTTTATTAAGGAATATTTTAACATATATTTTATAAATATTTTAGATCTAGCTTCTAACATAAACATAATTGCAATTATATCTCAAACTTAAACAAAAATATTCTAGTATACTCAAATATTTCACTAGTATTTAAACTTTCAATCTTCCTGTAAGTTCTATATTTTGTAAAATATGTATTAAATTTGAAGCATTTGTTTTAAAAGGATCCAAATAAAATTTTCATATTGTTACAAGTTGATAGGCTTAATTCCATGTCTGTCTTTTCTTTTTCCTTGGAATGTATTTATTACTGAAACTGAATAGTTTTTTGTTTTGTTTTGTTTTGTTTTTTATAGTTTTCTGCAGTATATTTGTTTGATTACATCACTGCAATGGTGTTTAACATGTTCCCCTTTTCTCCCTATATTACCTATTTATTTGTAGTTGTATTCAAGAAATGAAAGATTGCCAAATTTAATTGACTTTGTTTTGGTTTCATTTTTTATACAATTATGTTATAGGGAGAACTGGTTTGTCTCTCAATTTTTCTTAACAGTACTTTATTCATATATACTTTACATATTAAGCATAAGCATTAAATATATAGTCCTATTAACTGTGATACATCTATGTACCTGAGTAAGTAATAGCCAGATCAGGATATAGATTTCTATTACTCCACAAAGTTTCTTCATGCTCCTATCCAGATAAGCCCCATCTCCCTACCCGCTACCCCCATGAGCGACCACTGTGATTTTTATCACCACAGACTGCTCCTTAACTTGACATGTACTCTTTTGCATCTGACTTCTTTCTTCCCTCAGGCTTTTGAGACTTATCCATGTTTTCAAAAGTATTGATAGTATTTTTTCATCAAAGTATTTCTCTGTAAGAATTAGATCACAGGTTGTTTTTCCTGTCTCCTGTTGATGAACATTGATGGGATTTTTTATCTTGGGCTCTTATGAATAAGCTGCCACAAATATCTTTAGAGAAGTCCTCTTGTGTGAAAAACACATTCACTTTTCTTGCAGTCAAATGTCCTAGGAGTGGAATTGGTGGGTCATAGGATAACAACTGAAAAAGAACTTTCCATCATGATTGTACTGTTTTAAACTCCTACCGGCTTTGTACCACACTCTTGACATCACTTGTTTTGTCTTTGTAATGGAACATTTGGATGGGTGGACTATCTCATTGAAGTTTTAACTTGCAGTTCACTTATAATTAATAGTGTGACATGGAGGTGTTTTCTTATTATATGCCACTCAGCTATCTTATTTTATAAAGTGCCTGTTAAAGTCTTTAGCCCAATTTTATTATTATTATTATTATTATTATTATTATTATTATTATACTTTAAGTTCTAGGGTACATGTGCACAATGTGCAGGTTTGTTACATATGTATACATGTGCCATGTTGGTATGCTGCACCCATTAACTCAAAATTGAGTTATTTTCTCTTTCTTGTAATAATTTGTGGATATTTTCAAAACTATATTCTAGATATAATTTCTTTGTTCAGTTTGTGTATTGTCAAATATATTACATTCTTAACCTCTCTCTACTGAGCAGTAGTTTCTAATACTGATACATTTTAACCTATTAATATTTTCTTGTATTGTTCTTAACACTTAAATCTTGACTAAAAAAACTTGTTTACTCTGAAATCACGAAGATTTATGTTTTCATCTAGAAATGCTATAGTTTTAGCTTTTATAGCCTTAGCTTTTAAATGTAGATTTGTAACCCATCCTGAATTAATGTTTGCCTATAGTGACTGCTGGGGTTAACAGTTCAATCCTTTTGATTTTTTTATTATGACTATTAAAATGTAAACAAATGTAAAACAGGTTATTGAGGCAAAAACTATTTTCATGGTATCTATTCAGTATCTTCATGAGCATAAGTATCCCTGAGGGAATTTTAAAATTGCACGCATTTAGTGAAACTATTTCATATTCTATTGATGTTTTCATTTATCATTGTTATCACTCTTGAATTAGTAAATGCCGTTAATAATCAACAAACTTATACAATCACAGTCTTTGATTTTTTTGCTTTTTTTTTTTTTTTTTACTTTTCCTCAAACCTTTATCACATATCAGGTGTTTTACTTGGATTTAGACATTTTGGAAAGTATCCAACTTTTTTGTAATTTTGATAGTAGCAATGCAACTTGTTTCCTAAAAAGCTAAATAGCCACAACAAATGTATAATAATCGCTTAGAGTGGGACTGAGGGGCAATGTTTCCCAATACATAGAAGAGGGATTCAGAAGCATTTAATAATGGTGTGATCCTGTATAACTTACTTTATCTCCTTGTGTATCTCCTTGCTTATCTGTAAGATAAAACCATGATAGTGTCTGCTGATAGGGTTATGCAGATTAAATTAATGTTAACATTTGTAAAGTGTTTGGAATGGTGCCAACCACATGGTAAAATTATATAATTGCTTTACTATTACTATTGTAAGATTTTTTTTTTTGTAAGGGGACCTAATATAATTGTGTTTTTTGAACAAAGAGAAAAAATAAAAAATTCTAATCAATAAATGATACAGTATGAACATTAGTCTAATTAGATATACAAGTAAACCTTATCCAACAATAGGACAATGAATTGTTGCAAAATAATCACGGCTTGAATTAGGGTTTTTTTGTTTGTTTGTTTGTTTGTTTGTTTGTTTGTTTGTTTGTTTTAAATAAGGAAACTATAAAGCCACTCTTTATAAGCATTTATAAAACTGTAGCTCCATAATGGCTTCTCATTATTTAGGTAAAGTGACATTAAAGATAAAATACATATTTTCTGCAGAACAGCTTCCTAAGAATTTCTGTAGCATACCAACAATTTTAGATCACTCTATATGTTATGAAGTTTTCCTTATTGATTGAACTTTAAGAGAAAATGTGACTAAGAGGAATATAAAAGAAATCTTATTTTCTTAAACAAATAGGTTATGTTCATAACCATAAACCAGTTTAGAAATTCATTATGCTTAACAAATTTAACATGTACATCTGAACCCATTTTCACTCTGGAGCCAATAATTTGACATGCTCCTTATCTAGAAATAGAAGTTAGATTGTCTGAATTAAACAGAATGGCCCAGTTTCACTTATGTGAAAATCCTCTTGTATTATGTGTTTGATTTGGAAGGTAGTATTCTCATTTTCTTATGCAGATTTAGGAAGTTACCAGATACCCTTTACTTTGTACTCTGTTAAAAATAATTTCATAAAATGAATTTTCACGCACCGGGGACATTTTTTAATCCTGAAATTTTTGGTGAAATATTCAAGTTTTACCTTGTATAATGACAACAAAATTCTTTTTGATATGTGTAGCATTCAATGCCTTGACTCAATAGTACCGGCAACAGAAGTTGAAGCAATGTCTAATTTAGTGTCTTTATCTTAGATAAAGAGCTATAAATATTTATAGATTTGATTTAATTTTGAATACATTTCAAAAAATGAGGTGGGTAATTATTGGTGTTCACATGGGTGCATCCCCAAACACTGTAAATCACCAAAAGTTTTCAGCAGTGTGAGCCTCCTCTCTTTTATTATACTATTGGTCTCAGTATCTTATGTAAAAGTTGTTACATTTCTTGGAATATTTGTCACCCCTCCACATTATTTCACAATGGGACACATATTAGAAGTAGTTTAATTTAATAAACAACATATATTTATTAAGCACTTAGCATGTGTTGAGCACGGCTATTAATGCTGGGGGTTGAAAGAAATAATGTAGCACAGTTTCTCTTTTCACTGAAGTTACATTCTGTCTGGGTAGAAAATTTTTAAAAAATAAAAATGCCATGTTAAGAGTAATAAGACTGTACATAAATTGCAATGGTTAAACAAAGCAGTTGATAAAGGGTAAGTATGCCCAGTAAAGCAAGGGCATTGCTTGAAATGAGTTACAAAAGTATACCACAACCATTTTAGTATTTAGAGTTAAAACTTCATTTCCCATTAGATTGTTGCATTTGATTCATTTACTATATCAGTTCACATTTACTCCATATTAAGAAATGATGATACATGAGTACAAAGATAAAAATTAAGTTGTCAAATTGATTTTTAAAATAAAATATATACATACTGTCAGAGACATAAATATAATAAATATATTTTATTATTTCCTTAGAGACAGTTATCATTTATGTGTAGAACTAGCTGATATAGAATATGTGGAAATTATTTCAGTGTTTACAAGTCTACAATTGAACAAGTTGAATGTAATATATTTCATAAGCTTGTATGATACCACTGGGGCTAGAGTAGAAGTGATATTAAATGTAGGAAATAAATAGAATAAACATTCAGAGAGGAACTATATGTTTTGTCTTAAAACTTCACTAAGTCTAAGAATTGATATTCTGCTGCTGGATGAGTTGGTGATTTCTGAGTTATGGTAAATATCTCCCCGTTACAATCCTGTCGTTGCCCTATCCATTGTCCTATTGTTGGGTAAGATTCACTTGTATATTCTATGTTACCTAATTTTGTCATTGAGTGGAAGAGAATTTGACTGTAGTAAACTTAATTCTTTGCCATGTAGAGATGTATGACAAAGAATATTATTTTGAAAGTTTTTGTTCTTATATTTCCTTTGCAATCTGACTTCTTACTATTTGCCTCATTTTCATGTATGTGTTTTTACAAAGCATTCTCTTGGTATCACTAACCAAATAACTGTTTAGAGACACAAAAGGCCAACTGGGGATGAAAACAGTTTATTTACTTACTACACAGTATGGTTCTAGCTCTCTGTTAAAAGAATAATAGTGTATTTGGTGTGTGGGTAAAACATATTTATTAAAAGTACGATTCCTCTTTCCCCCACAGATTCTGTGGTGAAGCCTTGTGATTTTTTGTCTTTACAAACTGTTCACTGATCTGGCAATGAAAATTGCCTCGATGTTAATAAATATTAGTTCATTAGCTATGTTAATTAACACAAATGAAACTGATGAATCCAGTGTTGTGTGTTATTGCAAGATTTCTATTTATATCAGCAAACCTCAGTGTGCTGAGGTCATAAATATGATTTATTAAATAAGTTATTCAACAGGCATTGAGTATCAAGTATCAGTCAGAGACTTTGCTAAATGCTGCAGACTCAAATATGTCTTAAAGGAATATACTGTCTTTCAAAAAATAGATGGCTAAAAAATAGTTATAATGTAGATGATATAGAATAATAGATATATGTATAAAGGGGAAATTATTGGAAATTGCAGGCCATGGGCTAGATTCACTTGGTTGGAACAGAGCACAGTCCACAGGACTGATGGAGAATAAAGAGTAATGTATTAGGAGAGATCACAGAATGGCAGAAATTTGAAGAGTTTACATTGAGTGTCATCATTTAACATTGCACATATTGATTATGGACTGAAGAAATAAGACGGGAGGTCCTTTATGAGATTTTATGTCTGAAGTTTGAGCCTGCTAGCTTGATCTGGTAGAGCAAATCTGTATTTCCATTCTAGTTCTACAATGCAATAACTAACCGTAGATAGTGGTGCTCTGAGCCCTGGTAAGGATCAGGGTTTGACCACAAGAATGGAATAAACTGTAATTATATTTGAGTATTTCATAGATCTGTAAGGCAGTGCTATTTTTTGTAAAAAAGTAGAACACAAAAATGTTGTGTACTGGGCGTTTCCACCAGCTGCTTCTACATGGAAACTCCTCCATATGCTGTAGTCCTCAATGAATGAATATTGCATTTGATGATGATAACAAATGCAGATAAATGGAATTGTAGTTGCATTAAAAGACACGTTTTGATACTGGGGGGGGCAGTATTGGTATAAAAGCAGAGATGGAGTTGGGTATCCATGTGTAGAAGCATCTAATGTTGATTTCCTTGAGGGTCTTAGGGAAATTTGGCAACTTCCAATTTAAAGAGTTATAAAGTCACAGAAGAGGTAGTATTTTTATAAATCTGACGTATACCCCCTCCTTGAAATTCCAATGTTAACTAAGGCAAAAAGTCAGTTATGATTGTAGTGATTCAATAAATGAAATATTTGGTATAACTTCTGGTTTTAATGGAACAGAGTTTTCAGGAGACCCATGAGAAGGAATGGTGGGAAAAGCAGAAGTGAATTTGAAAATGTTGGAAGAAGGAAACACTCAGATATGAATATAAAAGACATATTATGAAGGTAAGAGAAAACTCACCACCAGGAGGTGGTCAGAAACCTGGAGATCTAACCTCAGAGTTGTGAAATACCTGTCTATTTCTAGATTAAAATCTGTAAGGTACACCTGTATTTTAGTAGTAAGTAGCAGCTGTACTTTGTAGTTAAGTAGTTACTATACTTACATTTAGTAAAGTGGTTATATATATTATATATAATATATATATAATATATACACATATATGTATATATACTTATATATACATATATATCACATATGTATATATAAGTAAGAGGTGAGGGGAGAGAGAGAAAGATTATGAAAATTTGCGATATGAGTATGGAGGTAGAGAATTCCCACCAGTTGACCATCTACAAACTAAATCCAAGAAA